>NC_049987.1:24781457-24783713 GCF_000003815.2 Branchiostoma floridae | reverse complement strand
CCTCTTGTTGTTAAGTTTTGTTTCAAATGCTAAGATCTCAAGAATAGAAAACCTGTTTATGATTCTGAATGAGTGTCTACCATGCCACAGACAAAAATCAGCGCAACACTGCAAAGTCCAGATGAAAATAGGTGCAGGTATCTAAATGAAACTTTAAGTAGGCTATATCTTGCTTTCCCTCGTACTGAAGAGTTTTGCTTTCAACACAGAGATCTGAGCAGTAAAAAACCTGTTTGCGAGTGTGTACCATTCAACCCATCCACACACAAAAAATCAGCGCTATACCACAAAGACCAGACAAAACAGGTGGATTGGACGGAATGGCACAATTTCAGCAAGACCTTCGCGATAAGATCGTCCGGGGAGACCGGCTTAAAGCTGGCAGCTTTGTTTTTCAATCAAGAACCACAGCCGGATCAATACTCATACTCGGCACGGCGGCCTTATCGTCGGCGGGGGCTCGGACGGGTCTGGGGTTCAAGGCGAAGCGGGTTTGAGGCTTACAAGAATTGACATGTCAATAGCAGCATGCAGAAGTGGGTGGCTTTACCTGCTTAATTAACTTTCTGAGACCGGCATGGTCGATAGTCTGCCCCGCACGGCTGAATGCCAATTTTGGAGAGAATATACAGAAGAAAATCCTTCTTTTTTCTTGCAAACGCAACCTTATTTTTCTTCTTCAACTACGTCTGTACAACGTCTGGTGTCTTCATATCTGATTTCTTAATTTCCGCGAAATTACACAGAGGAAAATCCTCATTATTATCATTTTTCTCGGGAACGCAAGCTTATTTTTCTTATGTCTAGTAAGTGGTAAGTAAGTATATGCTGTCTGGTCTCTTCATATCTGATTTCTTAACTTGGAACGAGGGACGGAATCTACCAAGACTGGAAATGGGGAGGATTGACGTTATTTTGTCCTGTGTCTTCATATCTGATTTCTTTTCTTCACACTTATGAAAACAGAGAGCAAGACAGGCTGTCAAACATCTGCAGATAAGAAAAATGATGTTGCCTACGAACAAAACCATGTTGAGAAGAAAATCTTGACGATCTTAATGTATTCTTATTGAAGATGTAATGACTAATTCCTGGCAATAATTCAACTAAGTGAATTGCCGAATATCATAGCCACATTGGAATATCAGCCATATGAAAAATGACATACATTCCTTTGATGGGGACAGAATAATCTATGGGATTACGGACGTAATGGCACCCTTGTTGGGCGTAACATTCAGGCCGAGGGTGCCTAAATGGGTTGAGAATATGGCAAGCCGGGCATTATCGCCGCTGTAATTGTGATGGGTCTCCGTAAGGTCAATGTTCAAGCGGCTCCCTCGATCAATGTTACAATTTCTCCGGCCTCCGTACCGAGCGGGGAGGCAGCCGATAATCGATGGCAGGTATCGACTCTTTCCTCCTCTTTTAATCTTCATCTAGGACCTGTCGGCCGTCTCCTGTCCGAACCCCATCACCAGACGGGCGCGATTGCGTCGAGGGATCCCCATATTACCCTGTCAGAGCCGGATCCCTATCCCTCATGTGTTAAATGTGGCTTTGAGTTCTGATATGCGAGTTTAATGCACAAACTTGTCATCCAGTTCAGCATAACAGAGGCAATAACATTAAATCAGGGAGGTCAATCGATATCGAGCACCATGCCTCATTCCTGTCGATTGCAGAAATCCATCTACCCGAGAAACACCAGAGAACGAAAAGCTAAAGACACCATCAAATGATTATACATGTATGCAAGGAGGTTTCATTGTCGTATGCAAAGGATATGTCCTCAATATTTTCTCAGCTTTACACCTGATATCATTGTTATCAAAGCCACAGGTTACATAGAAATCTGCATCTATCTGCAAAATATCAAAAAACGAAAATCATATCTGCTAAAGACGCCATAAAATGATTGTACATGTTTGCAAAGTTTCCTTGTTATATGAAAAGGTTTAGTCATTGAAATTTTCTCAGCTTTACACCAAACATCGTCATGAAGCCATGGAAAATTCCTACAATTACAATCATGCCTACATCTCCCTTGCCCTTTCTTTCCGAAGGGGGTTGATGAAGGGCCTTTTGTTGCCAAGTCTTCCAAATGCATCAAGTTCATAGTCTGTAGCAAGATTACTTTTCCGCACTAAAATGCGCTGTATAAAAACTTATCATCAAAAGTCTTGATTTTCCGCAGGGGCCGACGGCTCAGCGCTGTAAACCAGCAGGGCTCAAAATACTTTTTCTGCATACCTG
>NC_049987.1:24777690-24781357 GCF_000003815.2 Branchiostoma floridae | reverse complement strand
TTACCACTTCTAGGTCAGGAACAAATTGGCTTTTTTTTCATACTTTATAGGTGCTAACAGTTAGTGCAGCTAATACACCTACATCATAGGACATTTATGTAATATACATAAAACCCACTACATGTACCAGTACAGGTTAGGTGCAGGTAGACACCACAAATACCTGCACAGCTCCAATTTTACCTGCACTAACCTGGATATGCAGGTGGTATTTCAATCCCTGCCCAGAGATGATCATGCAGCGCACATATGAAAACTGATAAAGGCACCACAGCGAGCTGGTTTGCCAAAGATACATCTAAATTTGCCTGCGGCGTCACTGACTTTGCTACCGCCGCGTCGTAAAATGGGGCATTAAACAAATACCAGGGGAACACTTCAATAACTTTACATGTCCTGCTCGCGTGGCACGAACCGCCATAACTCACCCCACCCACTAGATATACATTTTACAACCTCCCTTTTCACTATACGGAATGAATGATATTCTACAGCAAGGTAGAACTGTGATTTCTAACATTGGAAATATTGGACATGGCATCTTTGAAAATAATGTTTCAGTCTCAACTATTTTTCTGAATATCTGGCTACCTGTATTCTATCATAATTGAACAATTTTCTGTTGGAATTCGTTAAATAGAAAAAGTTATGTGAAAGCAGAATCTATTTTTCTACCTACTTTTCATCGAATTACCAATGCCGAAAGTAATCAGGCCAGCAATAAGTGAATCAATCACCCAGGATAACACGACTTTGGTTAATTCTTCATGCACGACAGCTCTGGTATTCAATAGCTACATATCTACAATGAGATGCCAGATCCATGGTGTTCACAAATACTGTATATAAAGAAAATACTGCTGAGGTGCAAAAAACTGGCATGCATTGTTCTGTATCTGTATCTATATAGCCGGAATAACCACCCTTCGGCATAACACATCACCACTTTTGTTCATTGGGACCTCGCTAACTGCCAACATGTAAAAATATAAGAAACACATGACACATAGCCTGATTTTAGAGGAGAGCTCATGTATGCAATATCAAAATATCTACGAGATTTCAGATCCTTGACGTTCACAACTATTGTATGTATACAAAATACTGCTCCCATGCCAAAAATCGTTATGCATCATTGCAACCTCACTAATTGCCGACATGTCAAAATACAACAAAATGCACCCAAGGGATCTTAAATTATAGCTGAGAATGAACGCAGACGAAAACAACACCCCCGTAGGAGGTAAGCCTCCTTCAAGAACATAAAAATTTTGCAGATCTATGAATCATCACTGACGCTGAAGTAACGTTAGCGCATCAGAATTCAAAAGTGAAATTGCACACATTCCCACAATGCGCCTTATGCAGTTGTAATGCGCAGACAACGCAGAACGCATGGCAATGACGCTGCCGTGATTACAACTGCAGGCGCATCTCCCTGGGCACATCAAACTGCAATACGGATATCTTACTTACAAATGCAATTACACGTTTAATCTCATCCTGATTGGAATTCCCAGAAGCCAAAACATCAGCAACCTGTTCTAATTGACGGTGGCATTCATTGCAATAACCATTATAGGATACATGAAAGTTACAAATTTGTTAATTCGATCCACCATCATATCATCTTCCTGTATTGGTTATCAAATTACAGCATATTAATCACTTTCCTGCCCAAACAAAATAAACACCTTTACTTTAGTTACTACCTATACATTTCATATCCCAAGCCACGATTCTACTTGCATATGATTATTAAAATCTTCCCCCACATTAACTACTTGCATGGTAATCAAAACAATGATAACAAGAGCTGGCTAGCTACTGAATATATTCAGGCCTACATTCCAGGACATACAAAGAAATAAAACACTTAACTAGCTTTCAACCAGAACCCACTTAACGCTTTCAGAAAAAATTGCTTTGCAGACACCAAAACTAATTGCATGGCATTCCCTAACAATGACAACAGGAGCCTCCTATCAAATATAATCACATCTGCATTTTATGAGAGAGAGAAATAAATTACCTTACCAGCAATCAACAATACACCGACTTGACGCTTTCAGAAAGAATCTGCTTTGCAAAAAAATGTAATACACCAAAACCAATTGCATGGTACTCCAAACGGTGACAACAAGGGCCTGCATTCCAATACATGTATGTTCAAACGCCTGCCTGCATTTTGTGAAAGATAGAAATTCAAAATACCTCACGATCGCTGAACCATACACCCACTTGAAGCTTGAGGAAAGAATATGCTTTGCAAAAAATCATCAGACACCAAAACTAATTGCATAGCATTCCCAAAAGTACTATCAAATATGCTCAGATCTGCATTTCACAAGAGAGAGGTAGAAATAAAATACCTCACGATCGCTGAACCATACACCCACTTGAGGCTCTCAAAGAGAATCTGCTTTGCACAGCGTTGAACGAAGTGGCGCACCGTTAGCATGCACAACAAGTTCCCACCCTTCCGCGATACGAACAAACAAGATCAATGCCGCACAAGGACAGGTGTTACGGCAGAGGTTACTGATCAGTATCGCTCACAGCCATAGGCTGCAGAAGTCCTCGATAACCTACAGTTTACCTTGCATCTTAAAGGGTTCATCCTCGGGGATGCTTTCCGATCGACGCGGCGACATCAGATCACAAGCTCCTCTCCCGAATTCTCGGAGGGGCAGTAACATCTACATATCCCGACAAATTTTCATTTTGTTGCACACCCCGACTATGCCGAGGTAAGAGAGCTGGAAAAGCATTAATTATACATGTGCATGCCGACCGGCCTAGCCAATGTACAAGCTTGACTTGCAGATGCTCGCAGAGGCAACAGTGAGATGTCAGTGGAGAAGTAATGTATGAGACACCTTTTTTTTCTACCAGGCTTCTATCTGGCTGGAGGGTTTGTAAAATAGCACTGTCGTTACCCGGGTTTAACGGCATGCATCATCAGCATCCGGCCCATTCCTCACGACAATAACGCCTGACTGATACGCCATCCGTCTGCAGTCCCCACCTTTAGAAAATGAAATTGCTACATCCAGTCTGTCGCTTAAATCTTCTACACCGCCACACCGCTTATTACCATCCACCGGCGATTGTGACAGAGGTGCTTTACACGGTGAGCATATCAGCTACAAGCACATGCCTATGAATCGGAATGCCCCGTTGTTATTTGAAATGGCAATTCACCAAACAAAATGGCAAACAAATGTTTTCCATCTTTCAATTCTGTCTAAAGTCAGCATCAAATATCTAAAGGAAGGAGCATTGATTGTATACAAAGGTTTGGGTGTAGTCAGGTTGCCTTTCCAAGCAAATGAGTTTCCGAATGTTAATCAAGCTGCCGAACAAATGAAAAATAAGTGTTTTCAATCCTTCAGATGTGTTAAAAATCTGCATCGATTCGAAAAGGTAAGCAGTGACCTGTATTGTTTGTATACTGGTAGCTTCAGGTTGCCTTCCCTAAAAGTGGGTTTTGGAATGTTCATCAAACATCTGAACAGAAGGAAAACAATTTTTTTCAATCTGTCAAACACGCTCAAAATCAGCACCCCTTTTAGACAGGACGGTAGCAGTGACCTGTATTATTTGTACACTGGCAGCTTCGTGCATCCTACCCATACACCGGGGAACTGACCCCGCTTACTAAACC
>NC_049987.1:24760262-24776716 GCF_000003815.2 Branchiostoma floridae | reverse complement strand
TGTTTGCATATGTATTATTCTTAAGTGCACACTTCAGCGTTTTCTGCTGTAAGACGCTGCAATGTATTTTAATGTTCTTACTTTGAACCAATAAACCAATTATTATTATTATTAAATACACTATCATTTCATCCTTAATACTATATGCACATATTGTATTGTATATTCATGAGTATTGAAGTCCCCATTGTCATTCAGTTCCTTTGCATAGAGTCATAGTCTGTATATACTGAATGACAGTATCATATGCATAGAATCTTAATTTCTGCTGTCCTGTATTGTCCATATAAAATATGTGAACAACTCAAATGGAGCATGAAATTTTGAAAGGTAATACCTACCAACAATGGAAATGACATACATATACATGTATGAACATACAAATACCTCGAACAAGGAAACAAGTTTGAGACTTTCTGGACTTGACACAACAGAAACAACTTCTTGTTACAACAAGAAAGACACACAACTCTTTGCAACACATTTGCTACATAACTCTTTGTTGTTGGTAAAAAAATCAATTGCTACACGTATAAGACTTGCATTCTGACCTCTGTCACAGTTTCGCGAAGAGAAGCAAAACAAGTCTTCATCTCCAGATAGTCTTTTGTTCGCCTGTCGTGCAGACGGCACTTAATGGATTAACGCATGCCAAAATATCTTTTGACCTTCTCCACTATCCTGACACAAGTGGCAAAGTGAAGCCAGATTCCAGCCGGACTGGCGACTAAAGCCGACGATCTATCACTTCCATTTATGTTCTCCACACCAAAACATGGCTGAAGGGGCAAGTTGAATGGCTGGATATGCACAAGTGCGCTTCACAATGCTATCATTCTGAGATAAGAATGCAGTCCATACTTGGTTGGATTATAGATTCTCACAGTCTAATGCACATTTACTAGAAGTTGCAAATAGAAAAGTATGGATATTTTCTTGTTTGATGATTTCAACTACTGATGTTACAATCTTTTACAACAACCATTTGTATTCATTATTACTTGCTCTAGTCTATTCTACCAATTCCACGTAGCGTTTATCACATTTCTTAACAAATCAGATCTTTAACTTTAACAAAAGCAAACATCTAAAGTGGAAATAATACGCGATGCAACCATTTACTTGTTACAGTTCCTTCTCTTTTCCATCTTTCTCCCTTTCAACCATCAAATCTACAAAGTTAAAAAATGCTAGCGTCTTATGGGACATTTAAAAAAATTACAGCTTTAAGTTTAACAAAACCTCTGAAGGGGAAATAATATGCAATGCAGCCATAAAAACATCCAGTTACTTGTTACAGTTCCTCTTCTTTTCCATCCTTCTCCATTCAAAAGCAGCAAATCTACAAACTTCAAAAATACAAGCCTCTTTTGGGACAATTCAATACAGAGATTAACAAGCCGACGGTACCATTTCCTACCATACTCTTAGAGTGATTTACTCGAAGAATCCTGGCAAGTGTTTCCCTTCAAAGCACACAGGCCTTGCATCAAGTTTCCGTCTCTACACAATTGAGACATACATCAGCGGATAGTAACGAGGAATCAAGGGAGTAGGTACTTGGCACATACAGCAAGGGCATTCGGGAGGTTACCCCATCAGTTATTGCTACAGATGAAGAGGAGGGGGATTGAGGAGAGGCTGGACCATAAACATAAGTCAAAGATGCTGTGACCTCATTAGTCAACTGCTATATAACACTTCCAACATTTGTTCATTGTGTGAACCCCCTGTACATGTAGCACCTAATACCGCACATACCTTTAGTTTAGGGCAGCAAATTTCCTTGCTGTTTCAGTAGCAGGGTATATTTCAAAAAGAGGAATTATTAATTAATTTTGCTCAAGGCACCTCCTTGAACACAGAACTCCCATTTTACATACCTTCATAAAGACTACTCCTCTTTATGAAGGGACGTAACATGGGGATAATGCCAAAATGGAAATACCCTGTCCAGGATTTGAACTGGACTCTCTCAATTTTTAAATATATTATTAGCACCAAGAGCTCAACCTGTGAGGCTATTACCAGTTGAACATAACACTCCCAACACTGTACCTATACACATATTTTTAGTGGGGCTCATGCTAAAGAGACAGACAAGACAATTCGTATGTATCACAACGCAATGGTCCCTGTTTGCCAGCGTTACACGAGTGCTGATGCTTCATGCCTCTAACTAGCATATTCCTCAACGTCGGGGTAAAGGTAAAACACAACGCTTGATGTCGGGCACCTCGTCTAATTTAATTTGGGAGCACAGATAAGCACAAGGGAGGATAACGATAACAGCAGTGCTTTGTCTGTGGCAGAGAAACAGAAACAGATCATGCGAACGGTTTACTGTTGGGGTACACATTATGATCCATACATGGCATCACATCGGGGTGCCGGCCTATTATTTCACATCTCCCATGCCTCACAACGCTAACTAGGGCATCCTTCACTGTCACATCACTGCACACGGTGGGGGAAATACACGTACAGACTTTGATGGAAGACAGTTCAGAGATATGTTTGAAGTTAACTGCCATAGTAGCAAGATAATAAATTAGGTTCAGTTCAGTTAAAGACAAGGAGATTAAAGGAGGCTAAAGACAAAAAACTTCAGCAGAAATGAAATCACAGCCCTACCTGTAATATCAATATAGATAATAAATAAGACATCATATTTCTGTCATAATACAGCAAATACAAAGGATAAATAGGCCCAATTAGAAGAAACTGTTGTAGAGAACTGTCATCAAGCATGCAAAATAAGCCAGCAGGCGAGTCTTAAAACACAACTTGCTTTCCAGAAAAAGGACTCAAATAGCTCAACTCAGATACTGATTTGCATATGCGTGGTTTACACTTGACCTCAGACTTATTACCCATCACTGATGAAACACAGTTGATGGTATCTGACACGTCAGACTCTTTAGACAATTTATCCGGTTGTTTCATTGATTTGGACTAAGAAATGTTCTGCCAGGAGATCTAACCTCATACAAAAGGCAAGTTTATACAATATTACAAGCACCTGAGAGCTTTCTTTGTGTGTGAATAATTACAGTTCTGGTCAAACTAAAAAGTGTGCACTCTTCAACAAAAAGGTTAAGTGGTAGAGTTGGCCATGTGTTCATTTTCTCTCATCCTAGCCATTGAGATGAAGCTCTCTCTTCTCTAACCAGCAGTCGTTACTGATGAATGCAATCACAGCCTGACGCACACATTTGGTCTCGGGAAAGCGAAATGGTAATTTCTTCTCACACTTTCAGCCAAATGAACAGCAAACATAATGGAGGGTCGCCGTGATCCCACACGAGACGGTTAGCAGGTCACACTTTGTATTCCGCATGAATCAAACGCGCTGCAGAGGTAAAAAGATCAACAAATGCCGTTCAATGACCCGCTGATTGCCGACAATGCGTGATCACCACAACCAGCATAATTGCGCAGGAGCCATCAACCACGCCCTAACGGATGAGGATCCTAAGCGTATCTGAAAAGTCCATGCCGACTCGGTTTTGTGCGATCGTCCCCGAGCCCCCTAAATTTCCAGAGTGGCATGCGGACACAAAGCCGGGCGCTTAATGCCCAGGGGAGGCATTGATCAAGCTGCCACGGAGCATTCTCTGCCTCGTACATCCTCGTGTAGAACAGTCACATCTTCAGAGGGTTCTGAAGATGAGGGATGACCGTAACCACGGAGACAGCCTCCTGGTGCCCGACATCTTCCTTCCCGGAGGATTGGGAGAGCGAAGGGCCACAGACTCTTTGGATAATCTTGTCGGACCCATAAGTCACTGTTTGTTGGAAATGCCAACAGTTTGCATAAGGACGGCATGGGATGTGCACCCACAATTTGTATAAAGCTCTTCCGAACGATGTACATTATCAATACATCTCGATGGAACAATTTGGATATTATGAAGCTTATTAGTTGGAACTTTAAAAAAATATCAACATTATCTGATCTAAACAAATAAAACTTTTGAAAACAGTGTAACTGTTAAAGCAACTAAAAACACACTTGGGAAGTGTACTATCTAGAATGATTTTGCAGAGTTGTTTTTTCTCATAAATCCAAACAAAAATGTTGTTTTGCTTCTGCTGAATTGCTTGCCCCTTTACAACTTTGAGGATGGTATACCTTACAAGTATAAATCTTTTACTCTAGTTGTAGAGTGTAATGAAAAGTATAGTTTTCCCCCATAATGACCACTTTATTTTGGCACACACAATTGTGAAAGAGCCAACAGGACACATTTCAATACTTGAAAGCTACGAACACAGACGTTATCCTACGTATCAGATCTACAGAAGGCAAATAAAGAGTCCTTTCATGTTTAAATATTGCACGGCACATAACAAGACCGAATCACTCCCCACATTCACCTACTTTAGGAGCCCTTTGATGTATCGATCTATTTCGGTCATTGACCCTATAGCAACTAATGAACGCAGTTCACTCCCTACTCTTCAAAGGCATTTCTTCCATCTAACACCTTGGAAGTACTAACACACTCAATCCACTTCTTTATTTCATGCAAATTGTAATAGCTGCTAACGAGATGCCAGCAGGAACCTAATCCACTAGAATTGAGTATGTTTTTGAAGCAAACAATCAAAGAACTTTGATGGAAAGATGAAAGGTTTAATATCATCTTTAAGCCAGTTGCAAAGAAGGGTAAAAACAAACAGAACAAACAGAACAAAATTTGGCCAGGTGTATCTTAATGTTTTTTTTTAGCATGACCTACATCTGCACTGTGGGCCGATCAATGACTATTTAAAAGTAAAAACAGGACATTTTGAAAGTGCCAATATTGTTACCATATAGATATCGAACACAGATGAGGTATTTGGAAAATATTATGCTTGTTGAAATGAAACGGGAGAGGGGCATGTATAGTATAGTCCAACTTAAGAAAGGGTCAGGTATCTGTTCTGGACATTGTAATGTATAGCAAATTTGAGCAATGCCCAAATTTCACTCTTAAATTCTTAAGTTTCTTTAATCTGGTTAAAACAGACTATTCTAAACATTATTGCTATCCTCTTTAAGGTGCTTCTTGGCTTATAATATCTTAACCTTGCTTTCATGGTAGCATGGAATCAAACACCCCCGCCCCCAGCATTGCAGCAGCTATATGTATATCATTGGTGTTTTGTCGATGAATGTTAGACTTCTAGGTAATAAGATATGCCAAAAAGCAGCTACTGGATGTGATTTTGCAAATGGTCATTGATGTTTACACATTTCATGACTTGCCATGGGGGAAGACATTGCTTTGAGAGTATGAAATGATGGGGAAGAAAGGTACAAAGTGTTACCACTGACAGGTAAGGGTACGAAGTGCCTTCTCCAAGGTGATACAGCCATCTTCGTCACCTGGAGTCTTCCTCACAAGATTGTCTTCTCCTCAAGGTGTGTTCCAAGGAGGTCATCATCTATTCCGACTGGGGCGTACTTGGACTTCAGTCTCCAAAATGTGCATCTCTCAAGCAGCGAACTGTTCCTGGTTAATGGGTGTGATTTGAAGGTGTATGTCCCGCTTGGGCGAGTGTTCGTCTGCGTCAGACCTCCAGCTACATTTGAACTTAGTGTTGCACGGAGTTCGCCGCTGGGTGGTAGTTTCACACCCATTAGCTCTCCAATCCAGACCGCGGAAAGTATGGCCGCGTACGATTTCACATTAAGGAGAATGCGTGATCCCTAAAAACAGTCTGAATTGGATCCAAGAGCGCGGGAATTGTTACGCACGTTCCCAAGAAGTTTGCCTCTGAAAGAAGTCCGCGAAACTTTCGGTTATCTTGTTTCCCCGGTCCATCCCAACCGGGAGATTGCGGAATTATTTCTCAATTTGCACTGCTCGGCGCGAGCATCCCGAGGTTGGGCTGGCTGCTTGCCATGCATAGCTTCATTACCTGCAGGTCCAACAGGTTAAGTAGGGGTATTCCCTCCTGTTTCTCCACAAGGCCGGACGCGCACCTGACGAACCGACCTCATCCGCAGCCTCATCTGGTCCAGTCCCAAGGACAAGGATGCTGCTGGGCTCAAATTACAGCATAACTCTGTTTTAGTCTGTTAACAATTTCACAAGACCAGACTTCCACTTGGAGATTGTTTCAAACCAGGAAGAAATCCTCAAAACCAGATATGCACTTGATGGACTGCCCTCATCCGCATTTTCATCTGGTCCAGTCCCAAGGACGAGGATGCTGCTTGGCTCAAATTACAACGTAACTCTGTTTGTCCTTGAACAATTTTACGAGACCAGATACATAATTGAGTCAACAACAGTTTTAGTCGATGAGTAATTCCAGGAGACCAGATACGCACTCGACGAACTGACCTCAAACGCAGCATGAGAGCTGGATCCAGTCCCAGGGTGCTGCTTTGGTCAAATAAATAAGTTTTTTAAGTCCATGAACAATTTCACAAGACTAGACACATAGTTCATGCATTTGACTCATCCGCAGTTTCATCCAGTTTCCACATTAGTTCTGTTTTAGTCCTTCTAATTGATTCTTTAACAATTTCACAAGATCAGATCATTTGCTGATCATTTAAGTCCAAAAACAGATCCACAAAACCAGATACCCACTTGATGGACTGACCTTATGCGCAATTTAATCTAGTCGAGTCCCAAGACCAAGGGTGCTCTTTAGCCAGATTAGTTCTTTTTTTTTAGTCCAGGGACAATTTCACAAGACCAGATACAGACTTGAGTCAACAACTATTTCAGTCCATGAGCATTTCAAGAAGACCAGATAAGCAAAAACGAACTTGCCTCATCCACAACCTCATCTGGTCGAGTCCCAGGGATATACTTTTGCCAGATTAGCTCAGTTTCAGTCCATCTTCAAGAATGACAATTTTCTCTACTGTCTCTTTCAAGCTACCCGTGTGAGCAATGAGGAAGAGAAAGTTATTCCCTTCTACATTCCGAGAAGCTACTAAGATCTCGCAGTTCTGACTGTACGTTACCAGATAAGAAACGCAAGTATCCATCAAAAACCGTGAGGGTCAATGGAATGTACCATAACTCTCCACTGGCTGCCTCGTCGGGTTAGAATGGCCCAAAGCACGCATTCCCCACCGGGCAAACCCATTTCTTGGTTACCCGTTACTTTACAAAGGTCAAACCCATTTCCTGCCTCTCATCTTAAGCGAGGAGAACCCCAAAGGGTTTAATATCTGGGCGTGGCCCTCTGTGCCCCCTTTCACACTTTTGTGCTTCGCAGTCGGAGCGTCGAGCGGTCCAGAGGCGTCTTCAATTTTCGGGCTGACTGATGACCAGTCGCCCTTCAAAATCTGCCGTCCGCTGCTCCCAGCAAAATCAATTCCACCCACATTTCAGCCAGCTCTGTGTGAACACTTCTGTAAGGCGGAAAAATCCAATCAAGCTCGGATCCTTCTGTACGTATCCTCTCGCCCTTCAAGGATCAGGAGGTATGCATATTCCCGGCTCCCCGCGGATTCAAACGCTTTCTACGAGACAACTCCTTCATCTTCCGCCATCAGTATGCTCACAACAAAATCAATAGAAGGCCCATTCCTTCCGTCACAGGCTGCCTCCTTCAAGGTGTTATCGGAACATCTTGACGGAGCGTCTTCTCCCAGAGTGTGATTCTGACAACGATCTGGCGAGTGGGGGGTCACCGCAACTTGACCTTGCTCACAAACTTCAAATACACTTTTCCAGCGGAGACGTCAGATAGCAGAAAAGTCCCTTGAAGAACTATCTTGGACCGGCTAGAAGACTCGCTTTCTTAATACAGAGATGTATTCAGCACTTGCAGTCTTGATACAAGAATATCTTAAGTCATAGCAATACTTCAAACGGCAGATGCATCACTTGAAGACCTATGATGAATCTTGGACCGGCTTGAAGTCTTGCTTAATCTCAGTTCAGAGATGTCTTGACAACTTGCTTTCTGAATACGTGTATGTCTTATCCACCTCGGTAATACATCCCTCCAATGGTCCTTGGAAAATGAGAGTAGCAAGTTCAGTCATTTGAAAGAGTCCTCAAAGACAGTCAAAACTTCTGCCATATCTGTCTCGGTGCTGCAGAGATTCTCCATAACGCAGTCCTGAAATTTGGTATCCCAGTTGCACAGTCTTGCCCGAATCGTCTCCAAATTGATACATTGTGTACCTAACACTCACCACCTCCAGTTCCAATATCTACCAGCTTCCCAGCGTTGTCTGCTGACGACATCCCCTCGTTTCGCCAGACAAATCCCAGCCCGGGGGGTGTCTAATCTTCACGATCACCATACGAGAGACACAGACTGTCTGCCACCCCTTTGTTCGACGATGTGATACGAGAGATGGCCGACTTAGATGGCCGGATGTTCCCGGAAACACGCCATCCGTCTTCCTAACACCGACACATCCCGGTCCACTCTCCCACTCACTGTTAAAGCTGGCTACCTTTCATCTGCGTATCCATTTGTCATGTCCAATGTTAGACGCCAACGCTGCACTTTCTTTGGCACAGTCCCTTATAACTACAAAGTTGTGTTAGAAATACTATTTCATAATTCCTTATATACATGTATGCAGCAACGATAGTGCACATGCAAATTGTATACCGCCAACATGTCTATTTTCAGTGATACAATACTTTGTGCACTATAATGGGAACATCATTTATACAGGGCATCAGTAACTGTAATTATCCTAAGCCTTATATCACATGAGGTGCCAACATGGCTAACATATCCAGGGAGAATGGATCCTATATAATCCCCCATACAGCCAATGCAGCTACTTTGCAGCCATATTTGCGAGCAATATGATGGATTGAATTTTGCTCACAGTGATGGATAGATAGACCGGATTTGGCACGTTGACAACTTTTTCTAGTTACTGTTAGTGCCAAGTCTCCTGTTCTAGTTTGTCTACAGCGAACACAGATCGTGTCAACATACAAGAGATCACTCAAAGCTTTACGCAAAAGGAATACCTAGCAGTGAGGCATGCTTTGTTACATGTTATGAGTTTGATCATATGCCCTGTGTGTCCTGAAAGAAAAATGAACACCATTGTCTACTGTAGCATAGATCAACAGTTAACAGACCAATCTAAGCTTCACCTATGTACAATGTACATGGAATACCTAGCAGTAAGATGTTGCTTGAGGCTGACTCTAGGATCTGTCTCAGGACAGAGATTTGAAAATCATTTGTTCAAAGCTCCATCCTAAATCTGTTTAAAGTACAAAATACAAAATTCTAATCTGTTTCGAATTTTCATCACTAAGTTGCCAAACAAAAATGTCATGTTCCTTGCCAAAAGTGGACAAAAAAAACACGGCTGGAGTTGGCAGGTTTTTGCCACGGATGGTTGGGTAACAGGAAACATTTTTTCCTAGGCCTTATATAATGTTATATGTACACAAAGAGATCAAATGTCGGATCCAATATTGCCAGTTGACGTCACAAACGCCGAGACGACTCAGTCGAGCGGAGCGCCGACTTTCACCTCATCAAACTTCATAACATCTGAGAATATCACTGAACTTTACATAACTACCCCGGGTGGGACATGATCCATAAAGTTTTCTGGGAATTACTCCATGCATCCATAATAGGGGATCAGACCTTTCCAGGCGTTATTTTTATCAGCTACAAGAAGGATTCTGGTCACGGCCATAAATTGAAAAGAATTGAACTACAGCGTATCATCTTTCAAAAAGTCTCAACAGATCCATGTACAATCCTTGAGTCAATAATAAAAAAAGTTCTGGAATAATTTCTTCAGGTTGGAAAATCAGTGACTAAAGAGGCTAATTCACCACTAATTAATTGTATAATCATGGCCAAAGTTTCACCCAAATCTTTGTTTCCTTCCTTCCTTCCTTCCTTCATTCATTCAATGATTCATTCATTCAATGCACCTGTCTATCCATCCATCAATCCATTCACTCATTTACCTTTCAGTACAAGTCGCAATAAAAATTCTAGCAAAGAGTTCTGCACATTCCCTGATTGATTCACTGGTCCTGAAGCAATCACCCCCCCCCCCCCAATGTACGGCACCGAACTAAAGGTTTCCTATAAAGCCATGGCAATCCCCCCCCCCCCGGTAGAGCACCGAACTAAAGGTTTCCTATAAAGCCATGGCCATCCATCTATCAGCATCACTGCCTCCATTGTTCCTCTGTATCTATCTATAGATATCCCCCCATTCATCACCGAGAATTCCCCCTGTAACCAATACCCCATTACCCACGGAGCGCTGGAAATAACTTTGCATGTTTGCGCTGGAATTGGCGTCTGGTTCGCGCGCAGGAGCATACACAATAGCAGGGCTGGATATACATGTACTGGGGGAATGTGCACCTAAAATTGGTGCTGTGCACTCAATTTTCAACTGTGGGTATTTGAGTTGGTTTACATTAAACTTAAAGGTAAAGGCACAATTATACATGGCATATTCTGGACATTTAAGTGTCAGAAAATATTATAAATCAAGTTCCTTTTGTTGTATAACTTGCCTTAAAATTCATATTCAAGCTCCGAAAAGAGGAAGGAGGGTTTGTAAAATAATAATAAAAACTGTGTTGTATGACATACTTAAAAAGCCATGCATCAACAACTGGTTCCTGTCCGTCATAGCCTTAAGATCCTCAAGTTGCAAAATTTGAAGTAAGCTATAAAATTTCATTTCAAGCTCTGAGTACAGGCAGTAAGATTTGTGATAAGGTTTTGATGACACTCTACTCTATCTCAAGTTGTACGACTGGATAAATTTGTTCTGTGTAGCTAACTTTTTACATTATGTGCAACTGTGCATCTGTGCATCTACATCACCACCGTGACTTCAGACAGAGCGCTACCATCATCTGTAAAGATGGAAGGATGCCTACTCCAACGGCGTTCTTGCCTGAATGATTTGGTGAACTTGTTTCTCCACCCTCCAAATTGATTGTGTTTGCTAACAGGACGAGAGGAGGCACCGAGGGGAGTGCGAGTGCTCGCCCGTCTTCTCCATCCCTTCATCACGGCTGGGCAATTTCAAGAACTGTCTCGGACAGGGTTGTAGCCAGCCTGAAATCATTTCCCGTCCTCTTGATTTTTAATCTTATCGAGCACTGAAGGCACGACGTTCCTAGGTGGTACAGAGGCATGCTCCCCCAGAAAAATTTTGAAATCTAGACCCTCTGACACACTATTTCCTGCATTTTGAGGTGTAAATTTTGATAATTGACTAAGCTGTTCAACAGCATCTGTTTGAGTGAAAAATTACACAAGAGAGACAGCTTTATTACATCTTTACATACTGATTTTTGTCTGTTACAGAGGACAGAATGGGCAAAAAAATTTCCATCCCCAGCTGCAAAATTCCATCAAAGGACGGGAGGACGGTTGCTGGTCTCGAAAGAGTATTCGTAACGATGGTGGCCAATTCCCGTCAGAGTGTGCGGGAGATACAGCTCTCTCTCCTGTGGGACTGCCACGGATGCGTGAACTCATTCTTCTTGACAATTCCATCTGAGGCACACTCCGTCAGAAGCCAGTGAAGGGAGGCATAAATTCCAGCATACAAGGGGGCTCTGAGTGAAATCATACATGGAGTGGAGGGGTGATAAAATGTGCGATATCTCTGAATCTAAACCTCCTGAGCAAAATGATACATGCTAGAGGGATAATAAAATGTACAATGATTCTAAATCTAGACAAACTGCAGGTTAAGTGAGTTGAAGCTTTATATACAGTTGACTCCATGTCTCTTTTCTATTGGCACTTCCATGGCCATAGCTCTGATGATCTCACTTCTTGTCACTCCATTAAGATCTTTTCGGAGTAACACCAGGTTTCCCTCCAGCTCTCATTGTTGTACTGTTCACTTACCAGTCTTCAAGTCCTTCTACAGCAACAGCTCCTTTCCACGGACTGCCAAACTATGGAACTTTCTCGATGACAACTGTTTCCGTTCAGTCTACAACCTTCAAGCCATTTAAAACCAATGCTTACCCCTATCTCCTTGCATAATAATATCCACCATTCGTAAACTTAGTTCATTGTCTAAATGTGTTCAAATGGCCTTGCATCAAACAAACATGTTATAAAAAAAGAACCAGACCAGGGAACCACAGAAGCATTTATCTGCAAAATCATGTTTTTGCAGAATGACGGTCTTATCTACCGTTTTCCATTTACAAAATCTATGCAATGAAATCTTATCTTGATTTAATAACACTTGAAGCCAATTTTCCCAATTCCCTTCAATCCAGTCTACAGATTCCAATCTACCAAATTTGACAGAAGCGTCACCTGCGATCAAATTTCAAGAATCACACCAGTGTCTTCTTCCCAACCTAATAGACGGACGCACAGATTAGACCAGACAGATGACAAGGTAATTACATAATAGCAGCCAGACAGAAAATCGCTCCCATTCCTTAAAACTTGGAGAAATGCTTAAGCGACCATTTTCATCATTACGATACTATCTTGAGCTATTTCTAGTTCTAACAATGTACTGTAATTGTTAAGACAAATGTCTTAAAATTCTACGCTGTCTCCTCACCCAATTTATGAGCTGCAAGGAACCATTATGAGAACAAGTTCTTGACTAACTGGCCAACATCCAAGCAAGGCACAGAAATACCTAACTCGCAAACAGTACAATGGATCTGCTTGAAGTAAAATTGTACCTAATTCTGCAAGTTGAATCAGAGTACTAGTAGTACCTTCTTCCATGCTATATGACCATTCTGCCTAACTTAACCAACATGCCTTAGATAACTTGAAACATTCCTATCTTGAAGTTGAAGTATGTCAGGTGAGTAAAATGTGCGAGTCTAGAGAATATTGTATAATTGATCTGTCAATATTTCATTGTCTTCACTTGCTAAGGAATATTTTTAAGCAACTCCTTTACACTTTGACCTTTCAACTTTTGCCTAAACAGGTACACAAAACCCAAATTTGGTATCAGTAGGCTGGTTCAGTAACCAAAAGGTTCACTGTCAAGCCTGATGTGCAATCCAACCTTTACACTTAGACCTTTGAACTTCTGCCTAAAACAGTATACCCAACACAACTTTGCTGCCAGTACCCACCCTCTGTACAGTGAGGGTTAAGTGGCGAGTCCCACGTGTAATCCAACGTACTATTGTCCAAACCACCACCGAATGGGGCAGGAATGTCAGGAATTTCTCTGGGTGAGAAACCACCAGGAACAACAGACTTACACAAGAACGGGTCAAGTTCAAGAATGGCACTACAAGCTAGATAATTAACTCGAACATTGCGTACACAAAATGGAACGCTCACAGGAATTTAAAAAAAACAGCTGCCTTTTTATACACGCTCAGAAACCCTTTACAACATCCTCTTTTTTTTTTTATGCAGGCTTTTCAATGGATATGAATACCACTCCATTGAAACAATAATGCCTCAAGAAATACTACATTTCGTGGAAGAGGGGTTTGGAGTTGAATGAAAACAAGGAATTTGACTCTCAGCTTGACCGAAATACAGAAAAACATTTCACTTCCTTTAAAATCTCTCAGAGTCTCAACATTACCTCACCACTATTTCAGAGATATAAATGTCATGTATGATCGATAAAAAAAGGATATTTCCTTTGAAATATGTGAGCAAGCTTGGCAAAGAACAGTTTTAACAGAAAAGTGCCCTAACATGGCCTTGTAGCATGCCTATGCTGGACCAAGGCACTTCAATTGACCTCTAAATCACTGAATAACCACGCTGTGCAAACTCATCGTCCCAAATCCCTGGCAAAACTACAAGTTTCCTCACCTCTACTGTCCGTGACTTCCTTGGCATCACGTGAACCGAAGCATATTCTGCAAGTCTCTCTCTCCTATAGTAGTAGGACATGGTCCAATCCCTCCTCACTCACTCCACTAGCCAACAAAATCTGCGTAAAACTTAGTTTCCAACTCACTCCCAGCACAGAGCAGCTTTGCCCACTGTTTATTGAACCCTTCTCGGCTAGCACAGACTGCTTTAACCCCTGTTTGCCGAGCCAGTGAGTCCAGATGAGATCCCCTGTCACTGCTAACAGAGGGAGTGTTCCCCATTGGTGTGCTGTGTTTGCTGTTTATAGAAGCCCACAGAACTCACACCGCTCTGTTGGAAACTCCAGTACAATAACCTCGCTCCAAAACCCGTCTCAAAGCCTTGTATGATTTCTGCTAGAGAAACCGTGTGTTGAGGCCATATCAATTTATCTACTTGTTTATTTGACAGTTTTAACTAAAAGTTTAGAAAGAAGTCAAGATGTAAAAAGAAGGCTGGTAGAAAAACATCTTTCCACATATACACATTTACTCCCTGAATCAAGGTTACACCCTTCAGGCTTTGTTTTGAAGTATAAATATAATAGTTCAAATTCTTAAGCATTATTGTCTAAAAATCTGAGAAACAAGAAATGAAATTTGTATGGCCTGGTGAGGTAACCGTGACACAACTGAGACAGAGAACTTTTCCTCTACATGCACAGAATTCCACTTAACTTGTAGCACACAACTCAACTGTCTGTCACTGCATAGTTCAATTTGAACTCTGATGTTCCAACAAACTGTCAACGAGTATTTCTCGAGACAGAAAAATCAATCGTGTTACATTTCTAATAACTTGAGAGAGAAAACCTTGCCAACACTTTCGTATATGTACTCCAAGAATTTCATTTATACAGTAATGCTTTCTGTGGCTGTCTATTTCCCATTATTTTAGACAAACATCAGACAAACAATAGCAGAGACACCATAATACCTCGCTCACTGCACAGAGAAAACCAAGCTGTGACCTGGTCAAGTTTGTCACCGGTCCAGGTCGAGGGTGCGGTCAGACTTCCATTGCCGTTAATCGTCCCTGTATTTGCATGTTTATCTTTACACCTTAAATGTTGACGGTGCTAAACACCAAATGTTTACATGTCAAGAATATCACATAACGGCTCTGGCCTCAAAAAGGGACGATTTACCTACATGGTTTGTTGGTGAAACCGGAGCCCAGAGCCATTGTAGAACATGTGTATTAACGCACCACGTTTTGTCTAAAAAGGATATCTCTTACCATGTTGAAAGCTAAGCCACAACAATAGGTACAAGCACTTGCACTTAGCGGTCCCCCCACTGTGGAATTGTTCTACCGCCGTCCCTTCAACCCGTTACATTATTGTTCGGCTTGTTGACCGTAAGCACTTTGAATCAGGACAATTTCCAAAATAAACAGTCCCATTATTTTCTTTGAATCGCAGCGTCTTGCCTTGCTCGATAATGTAAACCTATTTCAACCCAACATCTTCCAATCTCTACTTTAAGTATCCAAAGCATTTAAACTAATCCTCCCAAAAAAGGACAATGTCATTTACACAGACAACACAAACCAACATAGACCTTGAATGTTAGTGGTGTGCCGACTTCCAAATATAGCTCTCCCAATTAACACAAAGCAGCCAAACAAACAAATGGCACGGGGCTTTCTTGATCATTAAGCCCCTCTATTGTCAAAGCAACTGAAAGTGCCTTGCCTCAGTATACAGTACACACAGGAAGAGAGAGTACTGTAGATTCATTTATTTTCACTGAGGTTTTATTTAGGGAAAAGCTTCCAAAAATGTTTTAAATACAGTGGTCATACGACTGGATAAAAACGATTTACTTCCAGACATTTCGAGTGACATCCATCACTCTTCTTCAGCGTCACTAGGATGAACTGGCAGAAACAATTCAATAGAGTCAAGTACTTTTAACTTGAATTTAGTAGAAACACTAGTGGAATATGCAAGGACGATCTGCAAACGTCACTCATACGTATATCATGTTTAGATAGGTCCCTATGGTAGGACTAGGAATACCAATTAGGAAAAGCTACTATACTTTGTGAAGCAAACCTGGGTCCCATTATAATGGGAAGTTGTACCATCTCTGTAGAGTAGCTACAGATTTACATTAGCTACATCGCAGGATTGGTTAGGAGGACAGGAATGGCCTACCTTGTACTGTTCCTCCCATCAGCAGCGTGGGATAGATCAAAGAAAGTATCAGTACCATAATAAAGGGTGCAGTTTAACATCACTTGTCTTTACCACTTCATGTAGTATCAGTACCATCACTCCGTACATGTTTTTGTTTCATCAACTCGGAGCACAATCCCCCAACTTAACACATGTACGGCCTCGTACCAAATGGCTCCCTTATCAAGGACACACTGGCACTTGGGCTTCTGAGCCACTTAAAGGGGTACTAAACTAAAGAAGGTGTATTAATTTCCGGTAGATAATGTATTAATGAAAACATGATCAGCCAACTTTTTGCAGAATTCCTCTTGTGGTGTGTTTCGTAATACATTATGATACTCCCTAAACCCTCTGCAGAGCCTTGAAAATGCATGGCAAGTCACAGTGTAAATGCTTTCTTCAGCATGAATATTTTCGGCATAAATACAACAGGTCAACTATATTGACGTACTTTTCT
>NC_049987.1:24740834-24758899 GCF_000003815.2 Branchiostoma floridae | reverse complement strand
CACACCAAGAAGTTCTATTCTTGAAATATCAAGAAACACATATCAAGACAAGTCTTCTTTTCGCCACTGAAATAATTTTTTGGTACTTTTGTCGGACTTGCCAAAGGACTACCCTTCCACAGACAGCCCGGCACCTCAACTTCTCAGCCACTTAAAATTTCTTACTAACTGTTTGATGGAGTTTGATGGGGTTTGTGACCTGTATTTGCAAATTTTGTAATGGTCTCTGACACTAAATCCAGGGAAACTTTTGGCAGGAGTTCAAATAACAAATTGATCCAATTTTCTTCACTGTTCTTCAGTTATCTAAAAAGAGGATGGGACAAGCACATCTTCAAGATCAATGCCTTGCAGTACACTGTTTATCCTTTGATAAGATATGGAAAGGGCTGTATTACCCGCTGCTGTAAGCATAAGACAGCCTGCTGCAGGTTCTTAGTACATATAAGCATTTGCACGAACCCTATGAGATTCGTACGCACATTATGTGATACGCACCAATGACTATGCGAAAACGCACGAACCTTATGAAAATCACACAAATCACTATGTGAAAATGTACAAACCTTATGTGATTCGCACAAATCACTATGTGACACACATGAACCTTATGCGATTTGCACGAAACTAACTGAAAAAAATGATAAAAATATAAATACCTTGAATTTGCCTTTTGCTTTGACAATCACAAGGCAATTTAAGAATAAATCTTAGAAATCCTCCTTAAATTCTTCTATGTATCGAAGTATCTAATGTTATCTAAGAAGAAAAGAGAAGAAAAAAGTACCTTGAGTTTGTCTTCCTGCTTGGAGAAGTCCTCGTAGTCTCCAGCGTTCAGCTCGGGAGACGCCAGCTGCAGCTCAATATCCGCTATGTGGAACAGGATCTTGTTTATCTCAGCCAGGAAGTCGGAGGCCGAGGGCCGACCCTCCCCGGCACTCCGCATGCTGGTGACCGAAACCATGGAGACGTTCTCCGTGGTGATGGTTTCTGTGGTTACGGTGCTGAACTGCACGGGCCGGTGGTACTGTTGGAACTGGTTCTCGATCTGGAGTGTCAAAAAAAGTTAAAATGTCGGAAAAGTTACATAGGAGAAAAAAAATGTGAACTAAGGTACGTCAATGAAGATTGGACATTCAGGTAATAAGTTATGCCAAAAAGCAGTTACTCAAGCAACTGCAGCTGGGTATGATTTTGGAAACGGTCAGACGTTTCAGATAATATCCACTATCTTTCGTCAGTGACACTGAAGTGATCTGGAAGAAGTGTACTAAGTAGTCCCATAGCCTTAGGCTTTAAGTTAGGGGCATCCACTGTGTCTAGGGCATGATATTAGGAGGCGGATCCCAACCCTCTCCTTCCACTGCTTTGGAGACTTTGAGACTTTATCTGACAATCCATTAGTGACGTGCCCTTTTACCTCCCCAACAGAAGTTTGGAACTATTTTACACCTGGTTGGTGAGTGAGGAAAGTCGTGGTAAGTGCATTTCTCAAGGGCACAACATTGGTGGCATGTCAGGGGAATCAAACCCAGGACCTCTGGTTTCTGAGCCAAAGACCCTAACCATTACACCAACACAATGTCAGTAACAATTAAACCTTTAAAGTGGACATCAGTTTCAGCCTTACCGTAGCATCCAAAAATACAACATGCTCTCAATGGCAAGTTGCACTATTACTTGAAATGGCTACGTTTTTCATAGAACTTTGCTGGTAATTTTTTGTAGCTTTGCCAAGACGTTCTATATAATCTATGGGATCTTTCCATACAATATCCTCGACTTTCCCTCCCCCCAAATTGGGTATCCAATGGCAGGAGAATAAGGGGATCAGGACAGCCTATAGCTAGCTTTAAACAGCATTAACACTATCAAGACGGAGCCAACAGATCTTGGATATAATCTAAATGACACTTCACTTAAGCTGGTCCTAACTCTTAGTCTTAGTAAAACGTATACATGTCCCATTTCTGTCAGTAATGACCATCATGGTAAAGTCCTAGCTGATATCAGCCCTACAGCTTCCGCTATGGCTCAACAGTCCTATACAAGATTGACAGTCTCTGCCAAATAGGGCATTCATGTATCTCGAAGCTGACTCAGGTCTGTTGCAGTCTTATGGAGTCAAGAAATAAAAGTCGTGTAAAGAGACTTTCCCAAGGACAACAAAATGTTGATGTGGATGAACTCGTGTTAGGTTCCCTTGCAGCTTGCACTGAAAATATAGGAGCACTTTTTTCCTGCAATACAACCCAAACTGAGTCCCTTACGGCTAATGGGAGACCATCATGGCCAGATCACCACCAGGCAGCTTCGCCAGCTCGCTGCCGATAGACGGAACTGGAGAAAGCTTGCAGTCGCCTGCACTGCAGCCGACCGATGATGATGATGACAAAAAAGAAAGTCAGAACTCACATCCTTCCATCTCCTGTTGATATGGATGAGCTGGTGTTAGGTTTCCCTAGCAGCTTGCACTGGAACTGCAGGGGCTCTTTTATCACAGGCAACACCTACTGAGTCCCTTACAATAAAACAAAACCAACTCACATCCTTCCATCTCCTGTTGATGTGGATGAGCTGGGGCTCCACCACAGGCTTGGCCCCCTGCTGTTTCAGCTCCTCGGCTCTCCTGTTCAGCCTGTCCAGGTCCTCCTGCTTATGCTGAAGCTCCTCATGGATAGCCTAAAGGAAAAGGAAGAAAAAGAAACCACTTTAACTAAATTTTAAAAACAATGCAATCTCTTCAACTGGATAAAAACAGAGATTTACTTCTAGACGTTTCAAGTGACGTCCATCACTCTTCTTCAGCGTTACAAGTATGAACTGGAAGAACAATTACAGCTGACTAGAAAAAATGGTTGAACTACTAACTCCTAAGGAAGGTATGCAAAAGTCATCTTTGCATAGTACTTTGACTTAAACTTAACTTAAATGAACTTAAAGAACATCTGTAAATAGTCTCATCAGTTTGGTAAGTCACTGTATGACAAAATTCTTTCAACATTACCAGGTGTTCTATCACGTCATTAAAGTCATTTCAGTGCCCTTCTGGTGATCGTGTGCCACCTTCCTCAGGGCAGTTCTGACTGGTTCACATTGTACTGCAGCACTAGGTGTCACTGCTTACAGATGCGAGACACTGTTCTACTGGTCATAACAGAGAAGACAGATGCTATGTGCAGTATTTACAGGTTCACCGTACCAGGGAAGTTCTTTTTGAGAAGCACAATGACCACGGCTTAATGTCTTGTCACAAGGAGTGCAACTATTTAGAGTAGCAACACAGCTAGGATTCAAACACATGGCTTCTAGGTCCAGAGGAAGGGTCACTAACCAGTGGACTCAGACATCACATTAAAACATGCCCACAAAGCTTATGACTGGCAAAACACTCCCCAACTTTCCATAAAGCCGATGAAGACTGCAGAAAGTGGAGCATGGCAAATCTCACCCAGCCAAACAGTGCAATTTACTCCAAATCAATATCAATACCTTTTCCTATACAGCATGTTGGAACCATATATACCTGGCATCGACCCAACTCGATCCAGCATTTATACAATTAAAGGGTTGCATGATTTTGCCGTTGAGATTTGATCTGAAAGGTTATGTCACAGTCAATGTGACGCAATAAAGAGTTCATAACATCTGTTTTGTGACAGTGAATGGCATAGTTAACCTCGGTTTACACTCAGCCAGTTGGCTCTTTGTAACATCTATGTAGATGTTCTATAGTATTGCAAATTGGATATGAGATCATTAAAAATTTATCTCGGCCACATCTCTCTTTAATTGACTCCCTGGTATTGTTTTATTTCACAGCCAACTGCCACCAGCTCTGTTATAGTCCCTTGGCTTAATAGCTTGTCACCCCCCCCCCAGCTACTACTGTAAATGCAGAAATGTTCGCGGTGGATTAATGTTCGCGGTTTTCGCGGCGGCCGCTTCACCGCGAATTTAAAACCACCGCGAACATTTTTCCATAACAGTAAGAGACTGCAGTGCATGGTGCTACTGCGAAATTAAAACCACCGCGAAAAGTCCATTTTTCCGCTACCGCGAAATTAAATCCCGCGAACTTAACTTCATTTACAGTATTTTATGCCATGCCTCAAGACCATTCGATAACAAAACTAAGGCAGTCCTTTATTTCTTATTCAGTTCTTTAAAGCAAGTGTACAAAAACATTGTTAGATTTTAAGTCAACACATTGGAAATACCTGACAGCAGAATATGTAGCAATCACCAAATGGTACATAGGGCCGTGCCAATCTCCGTTTCAATAGCCCTTGGGCCACACAACTTTGTGCCATCAATATAGCTGGGGGCTAAGTCCACAGGTAGTGGTGTGTGTTCAACTATAACTTTGGGTCTTTCCCAACTCCTGCGTGCTTAAGTTAAAGCAGCATGTACCAATTTTCTTCAAAGTCTTTGGTATGACTCGAACAAGGATCAAACTCAAGACCTACTGAATGCAAGGTGACCACTCTACTCACTGTGCCAGTCTATAAATACAAAAGTAAGAGTTTCCTGGATAAGAAACTGTCGTTCCGAATCTCTCCCAATGTAAGTAGTGCATCCTCTTTAAGATCTACACCCTGATAAGTACCTCCTACTTTAACAAAACCAGACAAGCGAGCCCACAGCACACAATGGGTGATTACCAGGAGCACCCAAACGCTCAATACGCAATCTCTGAGCTTCTTAAGAAGGAATGGTCTCATTTTCCGTCTGCCAATTGTACTTTTACCAGGTAGGCGGTCTTAAGCCACCTTGATAAGAAGCCTATTACTGTCCTGGATAGCTGGTTGTTTCTGGGGGACTCAGACTAAATGAAAGTTGACACGTTTTATAGCGATACGGTGAAAAAACAGTCTTTCTTCAGGAAACAAGAAAGATTAAGTCAAGTTTTCTTTCTACAATCAAGTTTTACTTTCTTTCATTACTTGCCTTGGTAGCTGTTTCTTCCAAAGGATTAAGACTACATGAAAGTTGACAAGTTTTATGGCGTTACGGTGAGAGCACAGAAAGTCTTTCTTGGAGAAACAAGTAACTTTAAAGATAAAGACAAGTTTTCTTTCTACAGGCAGGTTTTACTGTCTTTTATGACTGGCCATGATAGCTGTTGCTTCCATAAAAGTCGACAGATTTTATGGCAAGACAATTGGGAACTAAGTCTTGAGGAAACAAGTAAGATCAAGACAAGATTTCCTTCTACAGGCAAGTGTTTTTTATTACTTATCTTGATAGTTGTTGCTTCCTAAGAATTCAGACTACATGAAAGTCGAGAAGTTTTGCGGCGATACGGTGTGAGCACACAAGTCTTTCTTTAAGAAATAACTAACTTAAAGATTTCTTTCTACAGGCAAGTTTCACTTTCTTATATTACTTGCCTTGGTAGCTGCTACTTCTAAAGGATTTGGACTGTATAAAAGTCAACAGGTTTTATGGCGATTCAGCAGGAACTAAGTCTTTCTTAATGAAACAAGTATGAATTCATGTCTTACACAAGATCTTGAAGAAAGTTTTACTATGTTTAAGTACATGATGTACAACTAACGTCAAACACCACAAGTATTACAGTACATTGAAACATAGGCTTCAAATTCTCACCCACAACATTTTCAGATAAACAAAGTGAAAGTGAGACCGAAGGAGTTAACCTCACTGAATAGCTACAGTTTCACTTTCTTATCTCTAACAGAGAAGACAGAAGCTATGTTAGGTACAAAGAACACACAAAGACACTCTTGAGGAAACTTCTTTCTTTCAGGTACGCTGTACTTTTTTTTAATTACTGGCCTTTATAGCTGTTGCAGCCAAGGTATTTGGACTACATAAAAGTCGACAGATTTTATGGGGATACAGCGGGAACTAAGTCTTTCTTAATGAAACAAGTATGATTCACGTCAAAGTTTAGGCAAGATCTTGACTTGCAGGTCGAAGCGAGTTTTACTATCTTAAAGTACATGATGTACAACTCATCACATGACATGTTGCTAAGGTACATAAAACGTTGAATGTAACACAGCACGTTGAAACGTGGGCTTAGAGTTCACTCCCAAAACTTTTACATAGAAGCAATGTGACATTTGCGATCCCAAAAGTAAAGATAGACAATGCTCATAAACATAGATATTGTTAAGCCAGATTTTGAGCCCTGTTAAAGCTAATCCACATTCAGTACCATAAGAGGCCATTACTTCTACATGAGCCTGGCAGGGAAATGACGTATGGCTGTGTGAAATCCATGATAATGTCTGAAAACTGCTGACATACAATATGCTGATGGCTAATAAAACAACGGAAGCTGACATACAATAAACTGTGCAGTAATAAAACGGTATAGTGCTCCTGATAAAGTGATAAGATGATGTATGACTGTAGGCAGTAGCCTTAAGCCTTTAGCCTACCTCATCTGGCAGATATATGTTCAAGGTACTGTAAATGCAGAAATGTTCGCGGTGGTTTAACGTTTGCAATTTTCTCGGTGGCTGCTTCACCCCGAATTTTAAACCACCGCAAACATTTTTCCATAGCAGTAAGAGATTACAGTGCATTGTGCTACCGCGAACTTAAAACCATCGCGAAAAAGTCCTTCTCCCGCTACCGCGAAATTAAATCCTTGCGAACTTAATTGCATTTACAGTATTCTGGAACTAATGAATTCCAGTTCCTCCAGCTTAGATATGAAACATTAAAAAAATGTCAGTGTACATGTAGGTCAATAGGTTGCATTGGCCACCTCTTATTAAATAGACTAATAGTTTTATTGATTTATAGTAGATGACTTTGTGTTCAGAAAGAAAACTACTAATATACAAAAAATTCATCATTTTGAGTACCTCAAGCTGTGCAGCTATCAAAATTACAATCGTATTTGATCATAATCTAAGTTTAATTTATTGCATAGTACTTGTTCCTCAGGAGTCAAGTAGAGGCTATTATGCAAACACAGCAAAAAGTAACACATAAGTCATAACATAAGACCTTCCAAGCAGCCTTGAAACATACAAGAAGTGCAACAAATGCCTCCCTACAGGTTCCCTAAGTCACGATCGCGACCTGACGATCAAAACAGCCGATGCTAGTGTACTGGACTCATTTCTTTAAAATGAAACAGCGTTACAGATTTACTTTACTTTACCATCATCAAAATTACAAACTTTCTCACCATAACCTTATAACAAACCCATATCTTTGAGTGGATTTTCAGCATACTAGTGCCCACGGTGTCAGTACCGCAACTTACAATAATGCCAACACAGCAAAAGTAAAAAATACCACCATGATATTAAGACCTCCCAAGCAGCCTCGAAACATACAAGAAGTGCAACAAATGCCTCCCTACAGGTTCCCTAAGTTACGATCATAACCTGACGATCAAAACGGCCAATGCTAGTGTACTGGACTCATTTCTTTAAAATGAAACAGCGTTACAGATTTACTTCAAGCTGTACCATCATTAAAATTACAAACTTTCCCACCATAACCTTATAACAAATCCATATCTTTGAGTGGATTTTCAGCATACTAGTGCCCCCAGTGTCAGTACCGCAACTTACAATAATGCCAACACAGCAAAAGTCAAAAATACCATCATGATATTAAGACCTCCCAAGCAGCCTTGAAACATACAAGAAGTGCAACAAATGCCTTCCTACAGGTCCCCTAAGTCACGATCAAGACCTGACATCGTGGCGTGATTTTGCCCATTTCCTGTTAAGACCCGGGGGAAGGTGAGATTGGGGCGATATTGCTACGGCGACCACAAGCCAGCCCAACAGCCTCTTATAAACATCCATCCTCTCACCTTAGACCCTTCCGTCAAAATGTCAGAACTCTCCGTCCTATCATATCCACAGATCTGTACTTAGGCAGATAGAAAGGTGACACACGTCAGCGCCGAACGTTTAATGGTAGGATTATGGTGTCATATTCTTCATAAAGACGCTGAATTGCTCTAACTTCTGGAGACATATCTTCGATTTTATGTCTACTTGTATCGTGATGGTAGCTTGATGGGCTCCAAATCTTTGTCGAAGTCAATATCATTTTGTATCATTTTTGTTTTAACGCTATTTTATTAGGATTATGGACGTGAGGATGGACTTAGAATGTTCATAACGATGCAGAAGTGCTTGAATTTTTGCAGAGTACATATTTGATTTTATGGCGTATTGCATTAAGGTGGTTTGATGCCCCCAAATCTTTGTCGATGCCAATTTTTATTTTGTTGACCTCGTTCTCGAGTGCTCTTGATATAAATCAGAAGTACAAATGCATCGCCTGTGGGAGTAAGAGTACAAGTTAACGGATATGGGGTGCGTTGAAGGGCAAGGCCTATGTGATTAGATCTTGCTGAAATTTACAGCTTAAGTTATACAATATCCTTGTAGGGATTGCAAAAACTTGGTAGGTTGTGATTTCGATCATCGGTTGAGTCATACCAAAGACTTTTAAAATGGTACATGCTGCTTTCTCTGCTTAGCACTCAGCACTAATGAGGAAGAGTACGGAAGTTAAACACACATCACTACCAGCGGACCAGCCCTCTGCTGTAGCACAAATGTGTGGCCCAAGGGCTATAGAAAGAGAGAAGGGCACCACCCTTAATCATCTGTTTCAGATGTACAGGCAACTTTTACTTTTTTTATCTTGTAGGGATGTCCCTGTAGCTCGACTGGTAGCAACTTCACAGTTGAGATCCTGGTTCCAATTAGTTGATATTTAAGACACAGTGGTTCTAATCCTGGGAAGGGCACCTCGGTTGGCGCTGTACCTGTATTTCGATAAAATGGGGGTCCTATGTTTGAGGAGGTACCTAGTAAATGTGTAAGGGGAAGGGCTAGCAACCCCTCCCTGTAAAAACATACCCTGCTACAGAAACAGCCAGGAAACTTGCTGACCTATGTGCCACTGGGCACTATAACTTACAAAGGTCTGAACCAACGAACAAACATATCCAAACCACTGCAGTAGCAGAACACATTTGACATCATGTAATATTATAAAGTAAACACTTACAAATGAAATATGATGGATAAATAAATAATTTCTATTTCAGTATATCAAACAATTGCTGGCAAGGCATTAGAGTGATTTGCTCCATTCTTCAACATTATTGCCAAAGTGGCCCACAAAAGAGCACGTTATGTATGTCTCCAGGGTTGGTTAGCTAGAACCTGTTGGCCATGTTATGGATGTGTTTTATCAGTGAGTTCTTCAGTGAGGAAACCAAGTGTGCACGGCGCGGCGGTACGTCATCCTTTTGTTGTGGACAATGATGGATCAGTCCGGAGAGGGCAGGAAACGAGATTTGACCCGGGTTCAAGTTCAGTTGGGCGTCATAATTTTCCCCATGATTTCAATCCACAGAGGTGTGAAGTGCCTACGTGCACTGGTTTGATACACTAGCTGCAATGAGCTTTCTATCATAGAGCCAAAGAACCCACAAATTTCAGAAAAAGTGTTGGTTTTGTCTGCTTCTTCTTGCAAGTCAATCCAAAGTTTCTAGATGTTGCCAACACTAGTGCTTGTGTAGTCTCTTCTGTTCATTGTCAAATACTGTATTTCTCCTATGTTTCTACCACTTACATTGTACTTGCATTTAGCTGACGGGCGCAAACTTGCAGATAAAGTTCAGTTGCATCATATTTCATGAAAGGTTGTCTGAGAGAATTCCACCATTTCGTACAATGAAATTACAAACTTCTGCAAGGTGGACTAACTGTAACATTTGTTTTGAATATTGGAAGCCTGAAAATTTGCAATGAAACAAAAACTCAATGAAATCTTTGATTTCTTTCAGTTCTGTTCGGACTCCTAAGTATTCACAAAACAATGTTATCAAAAAGTGTGCTTCTTTGCTTTGTAAGCAGCCAACAACATTTGATCTCCATCAAAGAAGGCCTGAATGCACTGAATGAGCTTTACAAAAATACATTATTTTCCTTTACTTCTGACAGAAGTGCTAGTAGAAAAAGTCCTAAGGAAAAACATAAAGTGACTTTTTTATTGGTCCTGAAGAAGGCGACAGTGGTCTTTGAAAATTTTATCAACGTATACATGTGTAGTGTTGGAAGAAAGTTAAGCATTATACTAGACTTAGATTTTGTGTTCATTGAATATTCACCGTATCGCTTAAGGTCATGTATTAAGTCACCCTCTGTTACAAGTATCTTGGAGTAAAATTTAAGTCCAGAAACTAAATAAAACCATTAAAAAGAGATGGATTTCTTCTTCCTTGTTTGATTGTGAAATATGGACGGTACATCCCCTTATTTCATGTGGGTCGCCCACAAATTCCCCGCGCCCGATACGATCATTACCAGCACTAACCCTGCTATATTGAGCTGCCCCGAATCTCCCTCCCACACCACCTTTACCCCCCCTGGCAAGCCTACCGGGCGCTGGCTCCATGACTAATGGCCTCCCCGTCTGCGTTGAAGGCTACCTCTGCTACTATTGATACCCAGGACTACAATACTGTGGTTGGAGCTGGGGAAAAAAAATGTTGTGTTTCCTGATTCAGTCCTAAAAAAAATTAGGGTCAGTAGGTAGGGATTATCTTCTATTTTTCTAAAGACTTTGACCAAAACTCTCAGTGAATAAAGTTTAACACTGTAAGACTGACCTGCATGAGGGCACATATAATTTCAATGTCGAACTTCAACTTTGTGCATAAAAGTCTGTGGATACATTTATCATTCATTAGATAGGACAATCAGGTTTCTTTTACTTGAATAGGAAGCAGGCTGAATTAAATTTCTACTTGGAACTACATGTATATGTGACTCCACTGCTCAAGCAAAAAAGTCTACGATCGGCAAGTTTTTCTAGGGTAGGTCGGGAAACATAAGCCAGTGCAAAGGCCAAGTGGGTAGAGTGTTCACCTTGCATTTGGTAGGTCATGAGTTCGATTCCCGGCCAAGTCATACCAAAGACTGGTACAACAAGCTGCTTTCCTTGCTTAGCATTTGGGAAAGAGTATGGAAGTTGAATATACACCACTACCATTGGACTAGCCCCCTATTGTAGTGATTACACAAAGTTGTGTGGCCCAGGGTTACTAAAACGGAGATAGGTGCCGCCCTATGTGCTATCAGACACGGGAAGGACTTTGACCTTTTTTTGTTAGGTGGGGAAACAGGAAACACAACTTTTTTTTTTCCTAGCCCTTACACTACCCTAATGGTTACCCTGCTAATCACTGATCCCCAGTAATATTGGCAGAAGAAGTCTGCCCGAGTGTTCCCTCCCTCATCAAGGGTTTGGGTAGATTTCTCCTGGGATCATGGATTTCACCGGGCAGCATATGTCTTCATGGAGGGATCAATACGAATTGATCGGCTTCGATCAAATTCCACAATTAGGACAAAACGCAGTAAAACGGGAGAGAAAGAGATGAGGCCAATACGGACAATGCTGTAATGTCTTATAGAGATATCTATCTGCCAGCCGTCGTCACTTCAGGCAGTTCCAGAGTTGTAAAAAGAAAATGAGAAATGCTGAAAGTCTTATATCTGGGAGTACGATCTGGTGGAGGCTTCTCTTGGGGCTTGCCTTAAGTCCTTGTAATCCCCTAACTATTATAACGTTATACATCTGGGTTTATCTGACCAGAGTGGATTGATTAGGCATTAAACACAGGAGAAGAAAGGCAAGGGGGAACATTCTCCAATATTGTTGTCAACCTTTAAATCCCTTTTGGTGTTGTTGGTTTAAACCAAATCTAGCAACACAGAAGATAACAGGAATGGGAGAAGATTTCCCAATACTGTCTTAAACTTTTTAAGTCTACTATTTTGTGTTTTAAGGTAACTAAAAGAAACATGCACTTTACAAATTAAGGTGTTGTAAAGAGATACAAGATTCTGATACAACTAGATTTCCAAATTTTGTCTTTCACCTTTCCTTTGTCACTTTGTGTTGAGCTCAAGAAAACCTGGAAGATATTTCACACAAATTTTTTCAAAGAGATATACAAGATTCCAATATACTAGGCGACGTAGGTGTATGATATTATTTTTTCCTTTAAAACATCAATGTCACTTTTTCCAATTATACCAGCTGCTATATCAAACTTTATCACTTCAATTCAATCAAAGAATTCATGAAATAGAGCATTTTGTTCACATTTTGTTCACTAAGGGCTATTTCTTAAAGTAAATCACTAGAACAGGTGCCTAGCAAGCCAACCAAACCCACATAAAAAACAGCATTACCTTCCAGAACTGCTGAAACAGCATCTGTCAGAATGGAACGGTGGACAGAAGAGCACTTAGAAACAGCTTGCCGACATTCCTAATGCTGTATTACTCCATAAGTGTTAGGGGTGACGACAATGTACTAAATCATTTTTACTTTTTTGAGGGGGGGGGGGGGCATTAGGTACCACTTCTGATCTGGTCAGTGCCCTCATATGCTAAAAATATTTTTCCATCATCCCACCAATACCTATTGACAGAATATTCCTACAAAAAATTTAATATCACGTACGAATTTCTGTCATTACACTCAAACTTTGACATTTTATATGCTTTTTTCAACTTTTTTTGTTCATTGAAAGTAAAGACTGGTAGAATGATCTTAAACTTTTTCTGTCATATGCAGGTAAGTTCGGGGATATTATAGGAAATGATAGGTGCTGGATAGAACCCTGGATCTTGTATAAGACTCTAAAACCGAATGAATATGAACTTTCTGAACAGATTTACAGGACCACATGACTTTTTTACACTCCTTTAAATACTCTTCTTTATGAGAAATATTTTTCCATCATGCCTACACCGATTAATGGAAAAATCATACGGAAAATCAACTTATCGTGTATGAATTTCTGTCTTGCTTTTTGTGTCTTTATTTTGACATTTTTATAGCTTAAGTCAACTTTTTTTTTGTCTGTCGAAAGTCAAAGTTGGTAGAATTATCTTAAAGTAAACTTTTTCTGTTTCAGGCAGGTAAGTTCCGTGATATCATCAAAAAATAATGGGTGCTGGATAGAGCCCTGGATCTTGTTTAAGACTCTAAAACCGAATGAATATGAACTTTCTGCACAGATTTACAGGACCACATGACTTTTTTTAAACTCCTTTAAATACTCTCCTTTATGAGAAATATTTTTCCATCATGCCTACACCGATTAATGGAAAAATCATACGGAAAATCAACTTATCATGTTTGAATTTCTGTCTTGTTTTTTCTGTCTTTATTTTGACATTTTTATAGCTTAATTCAACTTTTTCTTTTGTCTGTCGAAAGTCAAAGTTGGTAGAATAGTCTTAAAGTAAACTTTTTCTGTCACAGGCAGGTAAGTTCCATGATATCATAAAGAAATCATAGGTGCTGGATAGAGCCCTGGATCTTGCATAAGACTAAAAAACCGAATGAATATGAACTTCCTGCACAGATTTACAGGACCACATGACTTTTCAACACCAGGGAGACATACTCTTCCACACCAGGGAGATATACTCTCCTTATCAGACAAGTGCAAGATGTGAGGTTGTCATGCTTTAGGGACCCGATCTAAGCCCAAATTTTCCATGGTATACATCATGTAAAGAAGGTGGCAGAACAGTTAATGACAAGAGTTTGAGAGCGAACAGTCAACCATGAAATTTGAAAACACGAAAAGGCACATGGGGGTCCAAAATCGACCTTGACTTTCATCTTCCAAAGAGCAACCAGTATTTTGAATCCTGCACAGTCGATCAGGTATTTGTCAGATTGCTGAGGCAGAAAAACCCTGAGCATGGAAATCAGGAAAAAACTTGTAATCCCCCAGTGGAACTTATGTAAGACCGTGGAGCCTGTGTGAGTAGATCAGGTGTTCGCTAGGGTTGTAACCACAAATTACTACCCAATAAAGAAAGCTCCAACACACCGTTGAGCCTCCCCAACCCTGTCTATCTTGGGGATTTTTCTTAACAGCAACAAGGAGGGAATGGATATGCTACCAACTTCTGATTCTTGGCTGTTGTTTTGTCACTATCACTCTAACCACAAATTATTACCCAATAAACAAGAGTTTGAACATACCGTTGAGCCTCCCAAATGCTGTCTATCTTGGGATTTTTTCTATGTAATTGTAAGGGAAGGATTCCAGACACACACATGCTACCAAAAACAAAGGTCACCCTCAGTTACTTTACTTAATATAACTTTATTGCACAACATTTGTACGACATAACCTTCTTAGCAAAGGTAAAAAATGAGTTTCAAGCCCTGCTGTGAGTGAAATCGGGGATAGGGCCGTAAAACTGGGTTTAGCCCCCTCACCTCTGATCTTAGAGTTCAACTACCAGGTCAAAACGTGGCTTTAATACAGATCCCCCCCCAGGACCTAATTTCATGCACAAGCGGTCGCCGTTTCTGATTGAAGGCAAAGCTAGTTTAATTACGCCGCTTTCTCCGCGAGTGTCAGACGAGAGCAATTTAGTCTCCCGCTCTACGATGACCCCCGCCGTCTTCTAATCATGTGAGGTGTACAATTTAGTGGAAACAATACAAATCAGACGTCAGATACTAATGGGGGGAACATCCATTATCCAGACACACTGACAACAAATTGCAGTAGTTGGCAGAATAGCCCACTATGTCATACAGCAACACGTACACTTAATAGACTTAATGATTTCAAATTCGTTCTTTTTCTCTTTCCTGAAAGAGGTCAAATGACTGGTAACGATTCCTCAGAGCCCTCTATATTTCACCTTTCTTTACATACCCTAAAAATTGGACGCAGTATGTCAAAATAACAGCATTTACCCTTAATAGCTTTACACATTGCAAATTTGTTCTTTTTTCTTCCCCAACAGAGGCAAAATGGTAAGTAATGATTCTTTACAAAGAAACACTAATATGTAGCATTTCTTTGCATGTTGTAAAATTGGGTCCAATATGTCCCAACAAAATCACAGATTTCAAATTTGTTCTTTAGCCTTCTCTAGCAGAGGTCAAACAACACATAACGATCTTTCAGAAGGAATCACTGATATCAAACATTTCCTTGCATGTCTTCAAAATTGGATCCAAAAAGTCCAACAGCAACACAGATTTCGTATTTGGTTTTTATCCTTCTCTAACACGGGTCAAGTAACCAGCAACGATCGTTCAGATAGAATCACCAATGTCACACCTTTCTTTACAAGTCCTCACATTGGGTCCAAAAATCTTATCGATAAAACAATTCAAAGGTAATTTCAAGGGAAAGCGTTCCACTTGTCCACATCAGCCAATACTAATTTGGTAAAAAACACCTAAGCAAATGTTGTCCCATGAGAACTCATGCCCTAATCTCGTTAAGGATCTAATTTCACACCTTTATCTGTAGTGTTAAAGGAAATTAAAGATCTACAATGTATACCACAATTTTCTAACACTCAAAGTACAAAACCATATTATTTGTAGGTCAGCGTTTCCTTCCTAACATGGCAATACGTCAATAAATATTGACGTGATAGATTGCGACACGAAACAAATCTGACCACGGTTTGGCGAGTAAGAAATGATGTTTTGGTTAGGCACCTCTGATGACTATCTACGGCACAAAACATTGCCAGTTGAGAATGCCAGTAATAGACAGAAAGACAGCAGTAATGGCCAATGAATGAGACAATAATTGAAAAGGTGAACTTATGTCTAGTAGAGCTAGTACTACTTGAACTGTAACATATGAGCAAGTGTAAAAGAAGGAAGAATGACGCTAAACATTACAACTCAAAAGATGACGCAACTGGACTTTGCACAAGATTCCTTGTAAAAGCTGCAAAAAATGGCCAATAAATGAGACAGATTACTGACTTAAAAGGCCTACTATTTGCACTGTAAGTTAGCAGTTGACTAAGTGAAGGAGGAATGATGTTACCGTACGAAGGCAACGCGACAACTCAACTGTAAACTATCGCACAAGATTAATATTCAAGGATGACAAAAAGCTGCAAACAGTGCCAATAAATTAGATGAATCAACGACAGAAAAGCCATGCATTTCTCTAAAACGAGGAACGACGTTTGACGTTACCGTGCGAAGGCGACGCGACAACTCGACCGTAAACTTCCATAGCAGGAGTCCCAGCAGGAACAAGTAAACCACGGCCGTCCAAGCGCACATCCAGACTAGCACGGCATACCTGCACATCAACTCACACAACACCTGCCCTCAGATCTCCGTGTGCACTACAATACACTCAGCTAATGCCTTACACTTCTCCCCTGTACAACATGTATAGGTACATGTACAAGGCATCGGCACTTGGGTACAGACGCGAGGTGCTATATAGCCTGTAGGTGTGATCCAACCACGCACAGGATTAAATGCCAATCAATAGCGGACGCCTGCTGTCAATGCCTCTTCCGTACACTCCCTGCATTCGGAAACTTTACATACTACAATGGATTTCTGCACGCAGAGCATTGATTGACTGCCGTACAGAGAACTATCCCCTGAAAATAGACTCTCTGCAGCCAATGATAAACCGAGCTGATTTCTTTAGGAGAGAGTTTTTTTTAAGAGGGAGGGACAGGGAGCAAAGTTTTTGAGCTACTTTTCATCGACCTTCCAGATTTGCAATCAGCACAGGAGTTGGGGTAGGAGGAATTGGATCTTTTTCTTCAATTGACCTGACAAAATCAGAGGGTCCCTCGAAGACGCCAGAAGAAATGAAAAGCATCAATCAGAAGGTGCAATTTTGTTCCCTGTCGCGGGAGGGACGGCAAGATCTGGAACGAGCTGCGAAGACTACCCAGCGAGACAAATTCATCATGCCACTTATAAATTGCCCGAGGCATCAGTCAAATGGAAACTACATGTTTGTGCCTACAATGAGCTTCTATAACGTATTAGAAGATTGTACTGTGCAATCTTGCAAAACGATTTGAAATGGCAAGAACATCGTTCAATTTCCTGATATCTACAACAAGCCTGATATAAACAGAACAAGCACAAGAGATTTGAATTTTTCTTCTAGAGCTTAGAAGAGGATTGGAATTATCCAGGACCATGCCACTTCAAATTTGTTCAAACCTGATATGATCAGACAACCACAAGAGATTTGAATTTTTCTTCTAGAGCTAAGCAAAGGATTCAAAGTGTCCAAAATCCGATTTTTTTTATTTCCAAATTTCTTTAGACGAACAACAGAAAAGACTTCTTCTCTACAGTTAACAGCCTACCAACACAACATCCAGCACATACAGGTACAATGTATCATTATTTGTCCACCTACATTTGTAGCCATATCAATCATAATGCATATTTACTGTAAATCCTTCAAGACATGAAACATATAACCCACAAAATCCACCCATCTTGGGGTCACCCTGCTTGCAGTGAGAAGGTCCTGCTACATGGATTACATTGTGTACTTTGCGGATGTAAAGACAGGGTCCATGACAACCACCAGGGAACGAACTTGACAATGACAAATAGGCGGACAACGCATGATATACCAGAGCTATGACAACAACATGTACTTGTGCCTCAAGGCCACTAATGGATTATTATACTCAACAGAGATCACAAAAAGATAACAATGGGGAATGGCACAGTAGTAAAATTTCATGCATGTCCTCATGTGTATGCTGATCTATTGCAGCATTTGGAAGCAAGTTACAGGACAATTTTATGGTTGGAACATCTTTGAGTTGTATATCTCAAACCAAGGAGCTTTGATAAAAGCTTTGCTAAGAGCTTTGCTAAAAGCTCCTTGCTTGGACTGACATAAATTTTTTTAAGTCTCCTGATTGTAAAGTTCATAAAAAGTTACCACGACAAAAAAAGTTTCTTATTTTGATGCAGTGAAAGATTCTAACTACGAACTGTGTCCTTGCCTTGTTAGCAAATATTGAAATTGTATGATCCCTACACAAGATGTTTTTAGACAGTGACTTTAAAAAGGACTGCATTTCCTTACATGTCTGCTAGGTGGCATCAATGCACAGAGACCACCAAAGCATCACAGCCTTTTTGTGAACTTATGGAAAGTTCTCCTTAAAAAGTATATCACAAGTGGACTTGAACCCTCTTTAATTTGTAACTGTCGCGCCCCTACTGCCCCTTTT
>NC_049987.1:24724093-24740734 GCF_000003815.2 Branchiostoma floridae | reverse complement strand
CCATTTTTGTGATGTTGAAGTGAGAACATGTTGGTTGAAGAAAGAGCATTAAGTTTAAACTTAAATTTTGTGTCACAACCTAAAGTGATGGTATCAAATTCAGTCATTCAAGAAGAATGGCACCCTGTAAGATCCCACAAACCTTTGTTGTTTCCTCCTTCAACTGGTATTCAATACCCCATATCCCCTGCTTATACCTACCTGCTTAGAGTTTAGACAGTAAATAGTCTAATCTGGTATAATTGATTCCAAACTTACCAGACTTTTCCTTCAGAATGTCTCAGAATTCTTTAGAGATTAAGACAGCAACTTCCAGAAGTATAGAAAAGTCCCTATCTTCTTGTTAGCCTCTATGCATGGTTCAGGTGTCAGAAATTCAGTTCTTGTTCTTGGCAGACTTACTACGAACTTAATGTTTATTTATTCCCACATTGCCAAAGTATTTGTTATCTTAAAGAAGTGAAGATGATATGCTAGTTAATTATCTATTAAACAGCTAGAAGACTTGAATGTTACAGGCAGAAGTAAACAGCTGCCATTTGTGTGGTCATGTTTTTTTTTACAAAATTGTAAATGGTATACCCAACATAATGCAGAACCAAATGATTGAATATCAGTCGATCACAGCAAAAAAAGACTGCCTAAAATTTTCTTTTTTTCCTTGTACAGTTGTTGAGTGGAAACATCTGCCAGGGCATATTGCTCAGGCCCCACAGTCAAGGCCTATGTGCCCCCCCCCCCCCCCACATTCGTGTGGTCATATTGTGGAAAGGTGCCCCATTAAGTGTGTACCTACAACGTCACAGTCACAGATTGTGTGTACATTGCACACAATCGCAGGTGTGCAGGAAGACCATTAACAGCCAGCTGTCAGAAACACGGGCACTGTTCGGACCTTTCGTGTTCAAGGCTCACCACTTTTTTTTCTACAAAATTGTAAATGGCATCACTCGTATACCCAACCCAATGCAGATCCACATGTTTATTAAATATCAGCTGATCACAACAACAAAAAACTGAAATTTTCTTTTTTTTTCCTTGTACAGTCGTTGAGAAAGAGCTTGCTGAGCTTTACTGCTGAGGATTATTACATACAAGAAATGTTTTTGTTCAATATCAAGGCGGCAATGCCTGCAACAGTTGTATTGTGGTCACTTCAGTTAGCACCAAATGGCAGCAGCCACTCTAGGCCCTTGTGATTTAGCCCCGCCTGTTGTAACCTCCTCACAATTCAGCCCCTGGTAGGGAAGAGTGAGTAGTCGGCCCAACCAATAACAATAACAATAGGAATGAAACAGAAGTCACCCACCTGTAGCTTGCTGGGATCATCCTTGGCCTCCCGTATTCTGATCTCGATCTCCGTGAGATACATGTTCAGATCATCGGTCTGGGAACGGAACTGGTACCACTGTGGCACCACCGTCCGCAGGGTCTTCTTCTTCAGCTCAGCATCATCCTTCACCGAGCTCCATCTTCCTTTAAGGTCGTTCAGTTTAAGACGAATCTGCTCCTTCTTGGTCGAGTCGTCGGTCTCCTTGATGGCTTTGTCTCCCTTCTCGAAGATGTCGTCGATCTCGGCCTGTATTCTTGAGATTTCATCCTCGGTTGCCTGGAAGGAGCACATGAGAGGAAAATAAATTTCAGGAAAGGAAAATATCGTAAAGTTTTGCACACTTCTCTTCTAAGTGGTTCCCCAAATTGCCACCACAGTTTAAGTAATGTGGGAATTGGTGGACCTGTTTGTTTATACACAAGGAAAGCTAACAGGCTTCAAAGGATGCTACAATCAGCATAGCCATATAAACAAAGCAAAAGGACAAACACTTGGAGTTTTTGAAAAGGGCTAAACATTATCAACTTTGTGAGTTGACGAAAGTAAAAATATCATGTCTTAAAAAAAGAGATGTCCCTGTAACTCAACTAATAGCAGCCTCACAGTTTAGCTCTTGGTTTCTATTTTTTTGGTAACTGGAAAACCATGGTTCAATCCTGGATAGGGCATTTTTAATGGTGTTGCATCCGCCTTTCGGAAGGGACATGAAATAGGGGTTTGAGGGGGTGCGTTCAGAACATATAAACTATATCTGTACAGATAACTTTATTAGTTAAGGAAAAGGGGTTAAAAACACCTCCCAGTAAAAATACCCAGCTACAAAAAAAGCAAGGAAACTTGCTGACTTACAATTTGTATGTGCCACTAATTAAGCACTAATTAAGCAAGTTACAAGGTGAACAACAATGTTTTAAACAAGAGCCACATTGACTCCTGTTGTCGAATCAAAGGAAACAACTACTGTAACAGGAAGTCGAGGAAACACCTGCACAATTTCTTTACCTTCCAGAAGGCTCTCAGCTCTTGATGCAAACAAACTCTGCACTTCCCATAATCCCAACAGGCGGACTTCTCACAAGCAATAACAAACTGCAAAAGTCAAACAGGCAACGACGGAGGAAACCCAAAAGACTCACCAGGACGGACACTCTGGTCAGGTGCACGATCTTAAAGGAGGCGAATGGATTTGAGAAACTTGGGGACCGTGGGGAGGCCATCCTTATAACTCTACTCTCAAGGAGGAATGGATCTTAAAGAACTGGGACTTGTTTCTGATAACCCATATCTCAGGCAATAAGGAGGACCATATGACCCTGTATCTGGTTGATACCATCTGTCAACAAGGCCGACAAATTGCACAGTGCGCTCAGCACACTTCCTGGAGGGGGATGTTGTGCTTGTTGATTGCCTGGGTTTTCCAGACTTCCCAACTGACCAGACGTTTGTCATTAATCTTAGCTATTGGTCTGCAACATCACCACAAGAGGCAGCAATTGAATCTCTAAATTTACAGCAAGAAAGTAAAGGAATGATTGGATCTTAAGAAAAACGAAGAGTTGTTGAACACCTTGAAGTTGTTGAAGAGTTGTTCCAAACTTCCTATCTCCACATGTTTGTTATTTATCTCAGCTATTGGTCTGTGGCAAAATGCAAGAGATGCCACCATTGAATCTATTAAGTTTATATTTAAATTAAATGAAATTAAATGAATGAATGGATAAAACATTGTTTGTGATACATTGTTGTAAAGAAAACAATGTTTTCAACACCTGAAGGCTTATCCTGACGTCCTCACTCAACAGGTTAATCTGAGCTATTGGTCTGCCTTGTCAAGACAAGAGGCAGAGATGCCATCATTGAATATCTAGGTTTACATGATGAAAGAATGAATGGATAAAACATTGTTTGATGCATGGTTGTAAAGAAAAGGGAAGTTTTGAACACCTCATCTGGGTTGATAGTACTTGAAAGTTGAAGGCAGAGGGAAGGGGTGATCAAAAAATGATGCAATTTATCACAAATACTTCAAATTTAAAGTGTTTTAGAAATGTCACTGAGTGAAAATATTCTATTGACTTCATCCTACGTGACTGATGAACAATCTTCAACAATAATTTCTTCAAGTGTTTTTACATGCATGAGTTGCAGCTCTTTTCAAGCAAAGAACCTATAGTTTAATGTCCACTACTATCACTTTTTTTCCTGCCATTGCAGTGTCACCCCTTGAGAACTTCCCAGGTATTGGGAGCGATACAAATTATTACAAAAATGGCTAGCTCTCTTCGAACAGAAAACCTTTAGTCTAATTTCCACTGCTTCTTATTGCATAATTCTTTTTTCTTTTCTTTCTTCTTTATTTTGGGGCGGTGTCACCCCTAGAGAACTCCCAGGGCACTAAGAGAGATAAAATTTACAACAAAAACATTCTGGGCTAATTTCTTCCAGAGTGCTGCAGGAGAACACAGTGTGGTCTGCATCTCTCCATCCTGTAACATGTCAGCCCTGTTTGTCATCAATTTCCCAAAGCTCACTGTTAGTGTTGTGCATAGTTAGGCATTCTGGGCTGATGGCTGCCATACTGGCCACTTGTTTGGTGTCAAAACACACGCTGACACTCGCCCTGTCACCTACTACTGAGGAGATTTCAGGCCTTTGTAACAAAATATTGAAAAATCGTAGACTAGAGTAGTTTTTTTTTTCCCTTCTGAACAAAGACCACTTGTACTACTATCTCTGAACCAAAAGGCTACCATACATGTATCTAGCAAAGGGTGACAAAACTTCAGTAACTGTTAGAGAATTGGCATGCATGAAAGATTTGCACTCTTCTTTAATACCAAAACGTTTTAAATGAAGGGGCTCAAGTTACGTATGGAAATCGGGTTTGAACAAATAAAAGGAACAAAAAAATAGTGGATGCTATCTGAAATGTCTAACAGTTTCCTACATAGTAACACCAATCATGGGCCAAGATTCTAGAGGGCCAGCTAGATGTTGGGCATGATGCTATAAGCACAATTTAATCAGGCAAGTATCATTTGATCTGCAATACATCCTTGGATTTCTAACAGAATTCCAATGCTTTCAAAGTTTCAAGTCGGCCGACTGCTTGGCATGGGAAAAGTGGTGTTCTCGGAGAGCCCATTTTCAACCAGGGCTCCCAGACAAAAAGGGGTCACCCGAGGTCACACTGCCTGCAGCATCAGAATGCCCCGGGGTCAAGAAGCCCTTAACCCTGGGACAGAGATTGGCGGTTGGAATTCTCCTGCTGTTGTGTTTGAAATGGGGGCGGATCACTCAGAGTTTTATCTGACCCAGAAAGAGTACCAACAATAGTGCTATCTAAACCCATCTCAGCTGCATGTGATAGGAACACTTTTCTACTATTACATGGAGGCAACTTACTGCAGTCCTTATGACGTTAACGTCACACAAAAGGTTAAACTTTTCCCTGTGTCTGCATCTGTACCATATAGACCATCTCTTTGCTTCAGGTTCTTGAATTGAAGTGTGGTGGAATTTTCGACATGTTCGAGGTGTGGCTCTCCTCAAATATGGAACCAAGAGCTCAGCATCTGATGTTATATATCACTAGTGACTTTTCTATCTCCACAGGAATTCAGGTATAATGATTTACTAATGCAAGATCGTAGGACAGCAAGTTTGCTAATGTTCTTTCTGATGCTAAGTCTATTTAACCAGGGAAGGGTTGCCAGCCCTTCCCCTTTCACGTTCTTGAGGCACTCTGACGAACACGGGACCCCCATTTTACGTCCCTTCCAAAAGACGGATGCAGTCCCAACCAAGATGCCTACCCAGGATGAGTTGAGCTCCCAGTTACCAACTACCTGCAACAGGAGTTTAACTGTGGTGCTACAGACTAGGAACAGATTTAAAACCTTACCTTATGTTACAATTTTAAGAACCATATCTCCGTAATAAAGCGCTTACCAACTTAGGCTTTGGGTCATTTCAACTTGAGAAGGATCAGAGGACTGATCGAAAGCTTGTTGGTAAGAGCTTTATTTCACAAGTTTTGTTTTGTGTACGGATATATCGTTCTTAAAATTGTAACATAATGTTGGCTACCGTCACAGATGAACTTACATTCAAGTACAAAAGTCTTACCTTGACCCTGTCCTCCACATTATCGGTGAAGTCTTCCTCACGCAAGTCTCCGCTGTCCGTCAGTAACGTGTCGTCGAACTGAGCGATGACAGAGCTGGCCTTGTGGAAGTCCGTCTCCAACTCGATGATCTTCGTCGTCGTGGTGACGGTGGTAACCGTGGTGACAGTGGTGGTTTCGGACTTCATGGTGCGTGCGGGGACTGGTGGAGGGGAGGCGGCTGACGCCACGGCAACGGCCTGTTGAACTTGGACTTGCTGCAATGGCTGGACCTGCTGCTTCTCCTGAAACAAATGTTTGAAAACATCAATGAAAACCTACGACATCTACTGCCCCAAGAGCTATCGAACGTTACCACACAAAAGCCATACACACATCATGTCCAGAACACGAGATATCAAAAATGGAAGTTCTGCAGCAGCAAGAAAGCTGCTTAGAAGCCCATCATCGAAATTGACCAACGTTTTCCCGACCCCTACCAATATACCAAACACAAATGTACCTATCAACCTAATCACAGAAAAATTCCTACAAAATCTCAGACAATTACACAGTACAACATAACATGTTATCATTTAGAAATCACACTTACCGACGTAAATACACAAAGTACCATACACTGGTGTTACGCGATTGTGCCTACTACTAGTACTAGATTCTTAACAAACTTGCATAAAATTCTCACAGTTAGAACCGGCCGTCCATTTCTGCAGCCATTTTGTGCATTCCTTCACCAACCTTTGACGTAATGTCCCAGACGGTTTCCCCTTGCTACAAGGACTGTTATCTCTCAACTTGGCACCTCGACACACAACTCAACACAACTCCCACAGTCATAGCAAAACGTCTGCCCAGGCGAGAACCCAGCTGCCTGCCCCGGCCACCCAGGGTCAAAGTTTGTCAACAGTTCCTACATGACTTTGGGATAGGCGGGGGCTCAACGGTAGTGGGAATGGAATGGCAACATTTGGTCTAGGTTTCCATTATGGTCAGAGGGTGAATACCTGAGCAGAAACATTTGTGACAATTACAAGGTAAACTAGTGTCAATGAAGCCTTCAATTTCATTGGCTGTCTCCAGGACCGAGACCAGGACTTAAATTTGCTTCTTGAAAAGGACAAAATTTCACCCTGTTTAATAATATTAAAAAATTCTGAACTCAGTGATTAAATATATTAAACGGATGAAAATGTGTTGTCCTAACCTTTAAATGATAAATGTAAAATGACAACAAACAATATGTGCTCCAAAACAATGACTGGGACAGAAAAATATTCAAAGATGGCAGGTCTGGTACATACATTGTACAAATTTTCATCTTTCAGCATGCGGCCTATTCCATTTAAGGAGTTGATATACTACCAAAATTTTCTTACCTCCTTCCAATTGCATGTAGTATGCTGTACAAAAGCTCACTTTTACAACTTTGCATTCCAGTAGAAAACCAAACACCATTCTCTATACAAATGGCTAAAAATGCTGACCAGTCAAACTGTGGGTTGGTTCCAGCCAAGCCAAATTTAACACAGACAATGTGAAAAAGATTGGTCCAATTCCCGACGAGCCGTGCCAAATTGCGTGTCCCACTTATGCGATGTTCACCTCCATTTGCAAGGTCTTGCTCTATTTACTCCAGTTGAAAGTTTCTACACTGTGTCTGCCCACTGACTCCCTTGTGTAATAACCCTTATTGATGGATATGGTCCAAACTGGCAGGTAATGACGTTCTACTTGACCCAGGCATAAAACTAGAGGCAGACAGCCTTTTGGGAAAATGTATACCCATTACCAATGTCAAGATTACTTAGATCTCATTACAAAATACTTCAGTATGGTGAATCATAAAGCACCCAAATATGCTCTACAGCAATTTCCAAATTATTGTTTTTAAAGTTTTGCAGAAGGTCATGACTTAAAATGGTTTTTCATTCATCTCAAAATCTTATCTGACAGTCTTTCCACTTTCAATTTTTTTCAACTTTTACGAAAGGCTGTGACCTAAAATGGTCTAAATATACTAAATATAAGTCTATTGGGTTCTTTAACCTTAACATGCAGAGGTCTGATGCTTGAGGCTAACTACTGGGTCCTCCCCAGTGTGAGTGGTTAAAAAACCTACAGTCCTTGGCAACACATGGAGCAATTGCTGTCATAAGTGCTGAATGGCAGCCCCTCCAGACCCGTGCCATTTAGCCCCGCCTATTGTAAGCTGCTCACAATTCAGCCCCTGGCTGCGAAGAGAGAGTAGTCCGCCTACCCAAAAATCATCATCCTGTCTGCTTGCAATTGAACATGACTCCCTCTACCACTGAGCAGCAAGCGTCTTCGTAAATGTGTAGGTAGGTTTTACATGGTCTTCCTACGCTTGCACATCCATGTTTTGGTACATGGGAGAACATCAATTATGATCTCTCCTTTATTCTGCCATGCGTGTCCAGCAAACCTTAGCCTTCTTTCTCGTATGCCTTGAGATAGCTGCCAACCCAAGAACAATAACAATAATCTACTCACCCTGATCTTCTCGCACACGCTCTCCCACAAGACGAAAACCCCTCCCCATGCCTTCCCCAGTAACCCATGATAGGTAGCAGAATCTTCAATACACAAAGATGAGAAGAAGAAAGCTCTACTGACCCTGATCTTCTCACACACACTCTCCCATCTGCTGTTGAGGTTGATGAGTTCTGGCTCCACCATGCCCTGCACAGCCGGCCCGTGCTGCATCAGCTCCATGGCCTGGTCTCGCACCTGGTCCACTGTGCCGCGCAACCGGTTCGCTTCCAGCTGAAGCTTCTGGAGATACAACAGAGCATACAACATCGTTAGGCTTCTGACAGTACAATATGCTAAGGTTCGTGGTGATCTTGTTCTGCCATAAGAAGAAAGAGGGAAGGTTCCTGGTGGTTTATGGCTCAGCTGGCCCACCGGCTCGACTCCAGCTGCAGTTTCTAGAGATAAAACAGATCATACAATGATGTTAGGCTTTTGACTCAGAGAGTTCGATATCATAGTAAGCTTCCTCATGTTATTAGTCCACCGTGCCGCGCAACCGGTTCGCTTCCAGCTGCAGCTTCTAAAGATACAACAGACCATACATTGATGTTAGACTTCTGACTCTAACGGACAGTTTGTTACAAAAGTAAGCTTCCTTATGTTGTTGGTCCACCGTTCCGTGCCGTGCAACCAGTTCGCTTCCAGCTGTAGCTTCTAGAGATAAAACAGATCATACAATGATGTTAGGCTTTTGACTCAGAGAGTTCGATATCATAGTAAGCTTCCTTATGTTATTGGTCCACCGTGCCGCGCAACCGGTTTGCTTCCAGTTGCAGCTTCTAAAGATACAACAAAGCATACAATATCTGGGTTTCTGACTCTGAGAGAATGGTGTAAAAGTACAAATGTATGAGCTCCTAGCCATAATCATAAACAGGCTAACTTAAAGATAGAGCTTGGCATTTTTGGCTAGATGTTGTTGGTCTACCATTCCGCAAAACCAGATAGGATTTCTGTGGAAAGAACAATGGTCATCGATCCATTGATAATCCTTAGATTTAGTACCTTGCTTTCCAGCAAAGGAATCTTCAAGGACATGGGAGATCTTGATAGATTCCTTGTTGCTAAACTTTCCTCCTAAGCTCAAAGATCCACAAATCAGTGCCTAGGTATACCTAGGCATTTTTATTGAAAGCACATTGTGCGTCCATCGATACTCCTTGCAAAGGTCCATTGGGTAATACATTCCTTTACAGCCATGTTCAAGGACATAGGAAATCTTGATACATTACTTGTTGCAAAACTTTCCCCCTAAACTCATAGATCCGCCCAGCAGTACTGATGCCACTCCACTGGAAACAATTACCCATCAAGGCAGTTTTGTGGAAAGTAAATTGACCATACACAGATACTCCTTGCAAGACCAAATAGATCTAATACCTTTCTTACAGCAAACCATCAAGGACAACCACAGTGTTCAAGGACATGGGAGATCTTGATAAATTTCTTGTTGCAAAACTTGCAACACATTAACACTGTAACTCATAGACCTACTCAGCAGTACTGACTCCACTCCACTGGGAACAATTACCCAACTAGGCGGGAATCTAACAACATTTCCTCATTGACCAGAGAGAAGTCGTTCCCCCGTGTGACCCTACGCTTCACCCCTTGTCACATGCCACAACCAAACCTTACACCCACAGTACGCTATCCCGTATCCATGGCGATGATGGATGAAACTTGATCCTCCCTCCGAAAGATGAAACTTGAAAATACTTGCGTGATGGATGATTGGTGCTATCTGTTCGTCGACCGCTGCCGTGTTCAATACCAGGAATGATTGCGTTTATCTAGCTAACTGGGAAACACCTAAGCTCACAAATCTCAGCACATCAATCTTAAAGTTCCCTTGGGAATGCCAAAAGATGCGAGACGTGAAGAAGATTCCTCTCCTTATTTGCATTGGGGAGTATCTAAGCTCATGAGTCTCTGTGTATCATCAGAAGGAGTCGTGACTTTCCTCCCATTTCCCTGGAAAAGCTAAAACACTAACACGATTTCTTTTTCCACAGAAAGCATTAACAAGTCTCAACATATCATCAGGAAGTACAGTGACGAATCTTCAAGTTTCTCAGGGAATGCTAAAAGACGTCATCATGACTTAAGAAGATTTCTTTCTTTCATTAAGAATATTGAAGCTCAGAAGTGTCCATGTTTCATGAAAAGTACATCAATTAATTCTACATGTAGTTCCTTTCGGAAAGCTTTAAGAACATGTACACAATTTAGGAAGATTGCTTCCGTTCACCAGGGAACATCTGAGCTCTCAAGTGTCTGTGTTTCATGAAAAATGATCTTGATAAATCTTCTGGTTTCTTGCAGAATACTTCAACGCCTGAGAAAAGAATTAAAAAGGCAGCATCTCTTCTGACATCTTCCATATGACTAACACCACTTTTGACACTCTTCAGATGCACTTACACTAATCTTCAACAGTTCACAACTCACAATATCCATATCAGGGACAAGATCATTTCCTGCAACTAAATACCTTTCCTTTGGGCCACGGAAGTAATATTACATTCATGCCTCTAGCCAAAGCATACTTCAGTTCCTTCAGATCGCGCTCAAGGCCATGCAAATTCAAGTTATTGGTCCTCAGATTTTTAAAACATTAAAAACTAGAGTTCGGCGACCTCATACCTCCATGAAAATTTAGAGCTTTTGTAAATTTCACGCAAATGACTAAGACATTAACATAATTTATGCATGGTGTTGTTCATCATTGACAATCGTACACATGTCGCAATTATAAAATTCCTATTATTAATCATGAAGTGGTTTTGCAATTTTTTACATAAATTATGCAAATAAGTTCCTCATTACCATATTTAGTATCTGCTTATATTCCACCTATCATAATTAACATGTGTTACAATTATCAGAAGTCCAGTTATTGAAAACAATGGAATTATACAATTTCCTCATTAATTATGCAAATTAAGTCCTCATTTGCATAATATGTATATCATTATGAACATCTTTGCCTAAGGTACCCGCATGCCTAATATGATGACAATCCGTTAATCCTTTCTGCAGTTATCCTCTTTGGAATGTCTTGACAAAAATGCCCCTGCAGTTCCTAAATTGAATGTTAGGGGGCTGAAACTTGCTCCACTTTGTCATGACACTGAAAGCTATCTACCACCCAAATTTCAAGACCATATAACGTCCAAGACAAGAGATACATAGAAAAAACTGCTATGATTGAATGTTGTCATTAATTATGCAAATTTGCTCCTATTTTGCATAATTAGTATTTCATCTTGTACAACATTGCCCAAGGTACCTACATACCAAAAATCATGAAAATCCGTTGTTCCCTTCTTGAGTTATCCTCGTCAGAAGTTTTTGACAAAAATGCCCCTGCTGTCCCAAAACTAGACGCTAGGGGGCCCAAACTTATGTCACTTCTTCCTGAGCACAAGAGCTATCTAATACTCAAAAATCGTGACCATAGCATGTTCAGAACACCAAGATAGCAAAACCGGAAGTTGCGCTGCAGTACCAAGGGGAGCCGCTAGGGGGCCCAAAATCTAATCATTTCCAGCTTTCATCACACCCTACCAACACACCAAGTATCAAACCAATCCACCCAGCCGTTCTTGAGTTATCTTGTTTACACACAGACAGACAGACACACAGACACACAGACAAACGCGGGGTAAAATATAACCTCCATGAAATTTCATGGAGGTAAAAATTGGTCAGCTGGAAAAGCATATTAATGGAAACAAAGCCAGAGGACCAGGTTTATGCCTTGGTGCGCTCAAGTTTTAAGGAGTAGAATACAGTTATTCGCCTGTCATCTTCCCCCTGTACTCTGCTTATATGATGTCCGCTTGCTATATTGTTTTCAAAAATCCCAATACCAGAGAAATCAATTGGCAGGGCCTTACCATATTCTAGTCATCCGCAGCCTATCAGATGGCTGTAAAAGGTTAAATGATACCTCTGCAGGCCTAGATCGATCTTCTTCACGTATGCTGTCATCGATGCGTCCCATTTACCAGAGATAGACCGACTGGAAGCTGTCAGACCCATCCAGGTTGAAAGCGAATCACCACTCAATGTCAAGAGCACGCATCACGTGCAAGTGTACCAGGACGCAGCGACAGAGACGGATCTTCCTCATGACTCCTCCTAAGGAAGATTGGGTACCCTGCCACCTCTCTTCTGTTGCCATTATCTCCTCCATCAGCGATCATCCATCTGTTTCAGTCTCAAGTCCAAGGTGCTTATCGTCTCATACCTTACCATTTGTATCCCTTTCTTCTAGATTGTGAACAGTAGCAGCATTTATAAACCATGGACAAACTGCCGACAGCAAAAGAAAGTAGCCACTCGTAGTTTTAGCTACTTCTGATGAACACTATTACATACAGTACGATCTGTATCTATTACTTCTAGATTATTGACTTAAAACAGCAACTTTCCAGTACCATGAACAATCCCTGAGAGCAGAGAAATAGTCACTTTTGGCAAATGCTATTAGATACATTTATATCAGTTACTTCCAGATTGTGGACTGCAGCAGCAATTCAGTACCATGGTCACTCTGTCACATGTTTGAGGAGAGCCACACCTCAAGCACGTTAAAGAACCCACCGCACTTATCGAAAGAGTAGGGGTCCATTCCAGTGTGAGTAGATCAGATAAACTCGTCTGGATATGCAGCTTGTACTGTTCAGTACAAACCTGCTGTGTTACACCATGAGGCAGTTTACTGGGTATGCAGCTTGTACTGTTCAGTACAAACCTAGTGTGATACACCATGAGGCGTTTTCCGAGTATGCAGCTTGTACTGTTCAGTACAAACCTGGTGTGTTACGCCTTAAGGATATGCACAACAAGCAAAAAAAAACAGACATCCCTGTTACCAGAATTACCCCTCCTCGTTTTAGCTGCTCTCAACAAACACTATCACCTACGGTACCATTCATATCAGTTATTTCCAGACAGGGAGCTGCAGCAGCAATTCAGTACCAAGGACAGACCCTGTGACCAGAAAACTACCCCCTCATCTAGCCTCACACGCCTCAAGCAGAGACCTATTCATCCTGATCTTACGGTACATTTGCTGCAGTCAACCACAGACTGAAGAATTACTGCAACAACTTGTCCTACACAGTTTCCCAATCTTAGGAAATTTCATACAAGTTCAGACAAAGCACAACAGTGGTGAAGTCAAGAACACTATTGCATCTGGTAGTAGTTAAGAATATGAGAAGGGCATTCACCAGGTAACAGTTGATCGAGTAGAGAAAATGAAAATCTGCCTTGAAATGGTCCTATCCATGACCATAGATAAGACTTGCTGATATTCTGGTTCTCAACTAGGCTCAACACATAAAATCTAGATGTTCAATGCAGCAAACAGACTGTACATGTGATGAATACAACACGTCCACAAAACAATCATAGATGCTGTGAAAACAACCAGTCTCATTTCACAATAGATTCGTTCTACCAAATAATCTCACATACCCTTCATCTTCACTAAAAAAAATCTCCCCCTTAGAAATACAAAATGTAGTTTAAGCCTAACAAAATTCTTACCCCCTGTAACACCAGTTTCCCTCTTCCTTCAGTCAGCCTAGTGTACGTCGAAGCCAGTGAGGATTCCAAACTACGCTGACCTTTTTCTTACCTCTCCTTTTGAACGCAGACTGGCTACACTTAAATGCCACGTCTGCGGCGCTCCTTGTCTGGCGGAGCCGTGACTTACAGCTATGGATGACGCACACGTGTAATGTTCCCCTGAAAAGTCTAGCAAAGCACCTCAAGGACTGGATTTAATAGCACAGAAGGCACCACCCACACATCGCCCATTTGGAGAGAGTCAGCTGAAGGTGAACATAAAATAGTGCTTCATATTTTCCATGGAGACGAGAGCTCATTTTTGAGAATAGGTGTAGTGGTGCACTAAAAAATTTATATATGACAAAATAAAGAAAAATGAAAGCACAAAACAAAATAAAATGTCAGTAAAACCTGATAACACTTTTGACCTTTGAGAAGGTGCAGGGAATCAAAATTCTACTTACTTCACCATTCTAGGCAACAAATACATGTGCACAACAAAGCAGTGTCATATTTGATGACAACTGAAGAATATTATATACTAGATGCACACATATATATATAACCCTATATTAATGCCTAGGTGCAACCATGGTCAAAAATAAGGTGCAAAACTCCAACTTCAGGTGCACAAAAGTGCATGTGTACCGTTATTTCAAACCCCGCATGACCCGTTAACACATTAAAGTCAGCTGTGGGTGAACATAAAGTAGCACTTCACAACTTCCACAAAACTCTCCCCTCTGGCTTTAATCAACAGCATGGCTTTAAGAGTCACTACGGGGGGCTTCACGCAACCATTACCACCAAATCACACGTACGAAATGGAACAATAAAACGGAGACGCGCCTGCGATGTGAACTCAGGGTGCCATCCGTAGTATCCTCCATCCTTTCATACACACCAATCACTGACTTAAACCGCACGGATGCTGACGTTAGCCCAGGTTCAGTGCTAGAAACACTACTTTCTGCATATCTGCACTGGTGCAGGTAACATTGAAAATTACCTGCACTAAATAAATCTTACCCGCACCACGCTGAATTTAGGAAGTATAGACTAAAATGTTCAGGAACCATTGCTATTTTTTTCTTTCATACTTTATAGGTGGTACCAGTCAATGATACTAACTCCATCTACACCTACATTATAGGACATTTATGTATAAATGGACCAGTTCAAGTTAAGTGCAGGCAGAACCCAGAAATACCTGCACAGCTCCAATCTTACCCACACTAACCTGTATATACCCAGTACATGGACCAGTGCAGGTTAGGTGCAGGTAGACACCAGAAATACCTGCACAGCTCCAATTTTACCCGCACTAACCTGCATATACCCAGTACATGAACCAGTGCAGGTGAGGTGCAGGTAGACACCAGAAATACCTGCACAGCTCCAATTTTACCTGCACTAACCTGCATATACCCAGTACATGAACCAGTGCAGGTTAGATGCAGGCAGACACCAGAAATACCTGCACAGCTCCAATTTTACCCGCACTAACCTGCATATACCCAGTACATGGACCAGTGCAGGTTAGGTGCAGGTAGACATCAGAAACACCTGCACAGCTCCAATCTTATCCACACTAACATGCATATACCCAGTACACGGACCTGTGCAGGTTATGTGCAGGTAGACACCAGAAATCCCTGCACAGCTCCAAGTTTACCCGCACTAACCTGCATATGCGGGTGGTATTTGGAGCCCTGAAGTTCAATGGCCTTTTTGTGATTTACGTGCTTCCTTGTGTTGAAAGGAAGACTGACAACGCTGCCACGGATATTACCACCAGCCTTCCTTCCGATATCCCTCGGATGACGTGTGTTCTACCATGCTTAACTACCACCTAGCAGGACTTTCCAATTATTGAGGTTCTTAAGCGCACTTATCTTGTCAACATCCATCTACCCAAACGGTAAAAGGGGCTAGATTCTTCTTGGAATAGACATACAAAATAATGGAAGCACCCCAGGCTTGTTTCATCTTCCAGGTTACCGGAGGACATTTTGTCTGGTGATGGTAGAGGGCTGTCTCTAGCTTTTTTTTTCCTGTCCTTTCCTTGTTTAGGAGCATTACGTTGTTACCTTTCATCGTCAAATCTGTCTCTACTCTCACTTTTCACTCATGGCAGGGTCTTGTCGCTCTCTCTGAGGAACCCCTCCCTTGAACTGTTCCAGATTATTTTTCATCTTGCAGTCTGTTGCCAAGCTTATAGAAATACATTTTTTATCAATACACAAGGTGAAATTTACTCAAGCAACTGTATAGAGTTTGGAAACAGCCCGACGTTTTAGGTAGCATCCACTAGCTACTGTCGGTCACAAGGAGCAAGATCTATACTTCAGCAGATTTTAACCAGAAACTATGGATTGATGTGCCAATGAGCTAAAAGCAAATCTTAAATTAAAACACAAGGAGACATCAACATGTCACGTCATGAACTTCAGATTCATCTAGACGAAATTCGACTGTGGAAACTTAATAAAAATGACTATCAACTCTCTTCTACTACCCTCTTGCTATTTTCTTGGACCTATAAGCCTCAAAACAAGTGAACGACTGCTGCCATAGTGCCGGCATAATCTGTTCATTTTCCAATCGGTTCAACATCCGGTCTACTAATTTTTTTTCAGGTCCGGTTTTAACGGAAAAAATGGTTTTGTGCCTTTACAGTGTACTGGTACCCAACGCTAGTGCTCCCAACTTCGCACTTCCTTTATTTCCTCTGGGTCACCTTACATTATTAAGGGCAGCTGTCCCATGTCAGTGAATCACACATACAATATTCAAGCCAAGATGCTCCCATCTAAACGACTGCCACCTACAAAAATGACTTTTCTCCAGGATCCACTACAGAGGAGGCCCATCTGCCGAAAACGCTTTACGGCCCGCTTTCCTGATCAACCGCGGAAACGACACGTGTTGGGAATAAGGTTCCCGTTAAGTAGGCTTCCCCGCAAACTGCAGCCATCATTCTCTGTTCTGTCCTATTTTCAGCAAGTCCTCGCCGATCCGTCCACCCCATATCACGGCTGGC
>NC_049987.1:24687431-24723993 GCF_000003815.2 Branchiostoma floridae | reverse complement strand
ATATTCGCAAACACGCCACTGTTTCCCCGGAAGACATTCATTTACAATGTCACTACTTCTAGGCCTATTACTCACAAATAAAATCAATATATATTTTCAAATCTGGCTGTATTTAGCAATTACTAATACAATACTGTGTATCGCCACCATGATTCTTCTCTGACACTCTACAGTTTTCTCGAAGACAATCATCTACAGCAAAAGAACAAGGTCACTACTTCCAGGCCTATTACTCAGGACTAAAATCAATAGATATTTTCAATCTGGCTGTACTTAGCAATTACTAATATAACACAGTGTATTGCCAGAATTTTCCACTGTTTCCTTGTGAGACCCTCATTTATAGCAAAAGAACAGTATTACTACTCCCAGCCCGATCACTCGTGGAAAAAATCTACTCTGGAATATCTGTCCTTATTTAGCAATTTTTCCACAAAACTAAATCCTACTTAATTTGGTCCTTAAATTTGAGAGTCCAAGTTGTTAATTTTAGACGCTGAATCTGTCATTCCAAGCTTACCAAGATGCATTTTCAATGCAAAGTCATTAAGATTTTTTAACAGACAGGGTATAATTTTTTACTTCCCGGAAAGCTAATTTGTTGGCATGCATCTAACGATGTCCTAGACAAACGAGCGTCTTTAAATTACATAACGACTGCTCTAGCACCTCTAATCAAAACGAATATCGGCTTTTGCTGGGTCGTGTTTGCTGACCTAAAGCTGCATGCGAAACCAAATAGAGAATTATAGCATACTACAGAGGAACCAGAGATTTATATCAACTACAGCTTTCAAGTATTGGCTGTACAAGGACGATAAATTGGCAAAGCTAATAGCCTGGGACACGATATCGCAAATAAATCCAGTTGGGAAGTTATCTATCACTGCTAGAAACGTTCCACTTCCATCCACCGTGCGGTAAATTTCCTAACTCGCATTGCCGATCACTCGAATCGAAAATAAATCTAGAAACACTCTCGCAGTATCCTAGCAATTCTCATGCTTAGAAAAGGGGTGGGAACGACATTCTAAACTATTGCGACTGATATTGTAGTGTGTTGATCAAGTATGACAAATAAGCCAGGAAAACAAATCAAGACTAACGATAAACGTCAGCCTTCGTCAAAAAGGGAACTAATTAGAATCAAATGACCTAAGTGTTGGGGAACAGTTTGCCCATCGCCCTCCCAAATCCCATGGTGCCGTTCAATTATGGTCGCCGTGCCGACGGGAGCCAACTGCCAATCAATACGGGGCTGCCTGTCAATAATGAGGTCTCAGAAGTCAACCAATTATGACCCGATTACATCAAAGTTTTACATAAAAGTCAGCAACCACGTTGTCCATAATGGATGGCATAGCGGGCCTTTGCGACCCACTTCCACAAATTACTGTTCAAACAGAGCTGGAATCACTGCGTAAAACACTACATAAAGACTATTCATATGTGGGGAAAAAAAAGGTTATTTGCCAACTAATCTACTTCCAGGCAGCTGAGGGCACGTTGAAACTTAACAGTTAAAGGGAAAATGTTCGGTGGGGTTTATTTTAGCGGTAGGGAGTAAATGGAGAGTTAGTGGTAGATTTAAGTTCACAGATGAAACAAGGTGAAAGTCAGCAAAATATGGAAAAGAATTTCTGCGGTTGTTTTCATTTCCCGATTAAGAGGTGACCACAAATCTGCAAGCCTAAAAACAGCGCTAAATTTGCTGCTATCAGCTATTCCTATAGGGGACAGATTGGGCCATTTGTGCCAGTAAATTAAAGCCAATTACTGTGACAATGCTTTGTGCCCCGCTAATCTGTCATGATCCGTGCTTAAGTCTTTTGTCCCTCCGTCTGTGCACGCTGGAATTCCCTGTATCAATCTCTGAGGGGTCAGTCGGAATGCCATAGCACATTCCAATGAAATTTCCTTGTTTCTTACTTTAATTAAACCTCACTAATTTGATTTGCTGACTATCAGCTTTTAAACAGATAGACAAACATAATGGATACAAAGCCTGGGGTTCATGCCTTGATGCACTCAATTTTATGAAGTGAAAACAGTCATAATGAAGTTTTCCTCCCTGCCCACTGATTTTATGATGTCTGCTTGCTATATTTTTAACTTAAAACGTCTGACAACAAAGGAAAGAAATTGGCATGACCTTAAGAACAAAGTTCTTGTGAGAACAAGCTTTTTACTTGACAAGCCTTTTAAAAGAAACCTAGTCCACTATGTACAAGCCTACTACAGCATACCGTTTTTTACAGTTCAAAGTGCACTGGTGACATGTGAACATGATATGAGGGAAGGGTTCAATGGCCTCAAGGCTTGCAATGCTGTCGACAGATCTATACATACAACCTTACCTCATGGAAATATTGAACATGACAATTTCCAAATTTTCTGCTATATCGTTAAAAATTTGAACACCTTAAGAAACACATGTCAACCACAAACAGATAAATTAGGGAAGGCCTCAATGCTGTCAAGTAATGTATACTTCAATATTGAACCTTGCATCTATGAATATCACTATCTTGAATGAAAATCTCTAAGGAAACAAATCTGTGCACCTTAGACAACACATGTGGCGAACCACCCACAACTGAATGCTTCTACAGAACAACTGTTTCACATATGCCGAGCACAGCAGTACCATAAATACCTTGTAGATATCCTACAATATAAAGCACAATACATCACCCAATCTCACCTAGCCAATGGTGAGAGGTTCCGCCGCACAGCTAGCAATCCTTCTCCGCCGATAACAACCAAGCGCCGCGCAAACCGGCTACTACTGCACGATCACCGATCGTTACCGCCTCCCCGGCGCAATGAATCGCTCCACTCACACGTGACTAGAAACCAAAGCGTGCCTTTCTCTCGGTGTCCACCCAGGAAGTGCCGATTGTTCCCTTCGGTTGGTGTTCGCGCCCCCACCCCTTTGTCATGCAAAAGTGGGTACCAAGGGGGGGCCCATTCAGTATGGGAGATAAACCCACTTCAATAGACTCTCACTGTGGAGAACCCTTGCCGTAACAGCTAAAATTACTAGCCTGTACTGTATGAAAGTAATTGCCCAGACAAATCTCAAGAGGCCGAATGATACACCGATACAGCATAGACCAAATGGAGCGACGGTAGACAACCCTCGAATATTTTTTTTTCTATTCATACGGCTCTCATTTAAGGCGCTTTGAAACCATATTCTTGACCAAGCTGACCAATAAGTTGACCTACATTTAACATGACCGAGGGATGTCTTCTTGACCTTTTGAGCTTTGTGCCTCTCCGTAATTAAGAAAGAACAGCATCTTGTATTTCAAGCAAGTCGAGCTGTCTTACATGTAACTATGTGTCTGGAGTGACTCATCTTCACATCACGTCTCAGTATCCTCAAGAATTTTCAAACCAACACACATGAAATAAAACATGAGACAACAGCGCTGCAAGCACATAAAAACTGCAAACACAAATTTCCTATTCAGGGCTCCCTATAATAAAGAATCAACTACATATTTACAGTGAACCATTTCCACATCACGTGTCACATCCTCCAGAATCCTTCACACCATCAGTCTTGAAATCATAACAACTTGACAAAAACTTCTAAGACATACCTTAGGAACAGAAGCCTTATCAGCAGCATCTTTCATTTTCCAAAGTCATCTTCACTAATGTCTACAGTGACCCAGTTCAAATCTCTCTCCTCACATCCTTTCGTGTCCCAAACCGTAATCATAAAGAGACAACTTCTTGACAAGCACAATTGAAATCTCCAACAGAAATCTTATCTCATACCCAGACTTCCTCTAATCAAGACGCCTTTTCTTCTGGCAAATGAGAAATCCATCACACCTCCTTGAGACAGACAAGCCGACGGCTAAGACGCTCTAATCATCTCTTCATCTTCCTCCTTTCAATTCCCAATCACACCGTCAAACTGGGAGCGAGTGCTATCTACCGATTACCCCCTTTCTTCCCCTTCTTTCAAGTCTACAACAGAGTGAAAAATTCATCACTTTCGCTACCAACTTAAAAGCTTTACCCATTTTCCTTTCAGCCCCAGATATTGCTGATTGCGGCTTACCTTAATTAGAACCGAATCTATACATAATGATTGTGATTAAGGAAGGCAGGCATCAACGTCTCATTGGGGAATCTCTTGTGAATTCAAAGGACGTACAGAAAAATTTCTGACGATCTATCAGGCAGTGAAAACCAGCTGCAACTCATCCGGAAGGGACATGAAAGTATTCCAAATATCATTGGAACAATCCTCCTTAGAACGAGATTGTACACTGTAATTTGAGCATTGGGCTAGATGCAGGGCGACCTAAATGATATAGGTACGTACATGCAATTAGGCCTCAAAGCATCATTTTCTGCATGATCATCTCCCTAAAAGTAAGTCTCCATCTTAAACACACAGTTAAACCTGTACTAGTGGCCACCTCTACATAAGTACCATGTGACCACTTTTTGGTGATTTCTCGGACAGTTTTTCCCACTGACAAAAGCATTGACAAATCTTGCCTATAAAAACAAGTTTTCAACATAGACCAGATTTCATCAGCCTCCTTATACCCGTCACATTTGGCGAAAATCGATCGGATGACGATTCTGCCGCTATTGCCCGAGCCTCGCTTATAATAATAACTTTATTGCACAACAATTGTACAAGGTACAAAGTATGGCTTATATGTGACAGGGACGGTTTTCAGTTACGCGCAATCCTCTGTCAATCTTAAATATGGCCAATCTTCCATAGATACGCCCAAAGATCGTGGATAATATAACAGGGGTATTAACAGATTTGGCTGTACACAAGTCTTCTTTAAGATCTCACCTTGTACGTGTCCACCTCCTTGGCCTGTTCCTCGGGACTAAGTCTGTCGGAGATCTTAAAGAACATCTCCACCTTCTCCATCCAGGTGTGCACCTCGTTAAGACCCTCCCGGAACTTCTCCATCTCAGACATGAACTCCTGCAGCATCAAGAAGGGTATAATCAGAGCTGTGTACCCAGGGTTCTCCCAGGAATTTTTTAGCATAGTGGAGGGGCTGGCAAAAATAACCCGAACCAGCGCGCTGAACTTTCATGAAAATGGTTCATTTTGCACTGACAGAGGGTGTCAAATACTGTTGTTATTCCTTTGTTGTGAAGTGACAAAACGACTATTGTTTTGATCATCACCCATTCACAGGTTATTGCAGACAATGCTGACTGGAAAAGTGTTGCCACTTGGCACAAAAATCTGTGAATTGTTATCAATTTTAGCAAAACTAACCAAACAAATTGGGAAGAAACACACTAAATTTCAAAAGGAGTGTAGTGGAGCTGGGCAAGGAGTATAGTGAAGGGCCTCCCTTATTCCATCCTCTGGGGAGGACTCTGGTACCTCAACTAATTTCAGGTACAGGTACAGGTACACAGCCATACAGGATTGAGTCTTGATATTATGAATCTATAAAAAAATCAGTGGCCACGAATGGCTAGGAGACCAAAGATCCAGAGATCACAGGTTCGATTCCCGACATCTCTGGCCAGAGGTTGTGTCCTTGAGAAAGGTTATAATCAATCTTTATTGACACGACAAAAGTACAGCGACTTTTGTAAGGTCGACATGTATAACAACTACTTACAGTACAACTAAACACATATATATGGATATCTATAGGTATGAATACATCAACATAAAGGGTCTAGTATGTCATTTACACTAATGGTTCTAAGGTATAAACAAGAGGTTGTAGTTTGGAAATGTATGGTGTGATTGGATCAAACCTTACAGTCGATACAGGCTACAGAATTTTCAGCAAGTTGAAGTTGGTAGCCTCAAACACAAAGTAGAAGAAGAAGAAGAAGTGTCACCAAACTCTATGTATGAAAATCTATATTTTATCTAACCGTTACCTCCCTCATGACCTCAATGAAAAGCGGCCTGCAGGTCGATTTGAGCTTCTAATGAATAAATAAAGGTTCCGACAAACAAACTTGTTACCACGTTAAAAAAACAAAAACAACAAAACCCTACCTGAAGCCTGAGCCTCCTCTCAGCTGCCCGGGCGCACACGTCCGACCAGTGCTGGTTCAGGGCGGAGAGTTTTTCCTCCAGCGGACCGAGAGTTCCTGGTTCCGCGAGTTCCACCATCTCCTTCCCTGTCTCATTGATAATCAGTACCACGGACTGCTTCCTGGTCATCTCTTGCTGAAGGGTCTGGAAGAGAAAACCATGTTTGTTTGTTTGTTTGTTTATGTATCTACAGGGGACCGAGGGTGCCGGGCCCTGCGAGTTCCACCATCTCCTTCCCTGTCTCATTGATAATCAGCACCACGGACTGTTTCCTGGTCATCTCTTGCTGAAGGGTCTGAAAGGGAAATCGTGTTAGTTTGTTTGTTTGTTTGTTTGTGTATCTCCAGGAGAGCGAGGGTGGCGGGATCGGCCAACTCTGCCATCTCCTTCCCTGTCTCATTGATAATCAGCACCACCGACTGCTTCCTGGTCATCTCTTGCTGAAGGGTCTGGAAGGGAAAACCATGTTAGTTTGTTTGTTAGTTTGTTTGTTTCTGTATCTCCAGGGGAGCAAGAGTCCCCAGCTCGGCCAACTCTGCCATCTCCTTCCCTGTCTCATTGATAATCAGCACCACGGACTGTTTCCTGGTCATCTCTTGCTGAAGGGTCTGAAAGGGAAACCATGTTTGTTTGTTTGTTTGTTTGTTTGTGTATCTCCAGGAGAGTGAGAGTCCCGGCTCCGCTAGTTCCACCATCTCCTTCCCTGTTTCATTGATAATCAAGTTTAATCAAGTTTATTGCAAATTCTTGCCCGTGGGCTAATTGCAGGTAACATAGATTCAAACAGTGTAAAATAATGAGCACCACGGACTGCTTCCTGGTCATCTCTTGCTGAAGGGTCTGGGAGGGGAAAACATATTTATTTGTTTGTTTGTTTGTTTGTTTGTTTGTTTGTTTGTTTGTGTATGTCAAGGGGAGCAAGGGTTCGGGCTTGGCCAACTCTATCATCTACTTCCCCGTCTCTTTGATAATCAGGACCACGGACTGTTTCCTGGTCATCTCTTGCTGAAGGGTCTGCAACCGATACTTAGGTTTAGTAAAATGCTGAACCTTTTTCCAACACTATGGTGTAAACAGGTATTTGGAGCAAATCTTTAAATATGAACGCTAAATGTTAAAAAAAACAACTTCTTCCCTTGTCTACTGGAAGCCTTTTCCTTAGTGTATCTCTGACATATTTCAAAACTCTGATATACGTGAAATATACATAAAAATGTTACCAAAAAAAACCCTGTACATTGCACTTCTCCACAATCTTAGCTACAGAAAAATAATTTGCTAAAGGCTATCTAAAATTGGGCTAAAATATACTCAAAGTCGAACGTACCTTGCACCACTTGAGTTCCTCTTCAACATTAGCCGGGATGGCGCCCTCTGCCTCCTTCTTGTTGAGCTCGGCCTCGGTAGTGCCCAGCCACTCCGTAAGGGACACCATCTCCTTCTTTAGCTTCTTAGACAGCTTCATGGCCTTCTCAAGATCCTGTTTTCCTTCCGTCACCTGGGCGGAAGACGTATAAGTCTGGTTACTGGCTGTTTTCTTACACTTCTGATACATGCAGTAGGAAACAGATTCATTGAAAATGTTCAAAGAAACTTAGAGGTAATAGAAGCAGTATAACCAGTATTTGATTTAAAGAAGAAAAAGAACATCTAAGTTACTAGTTACTTGCTGCAATCTTGCACTTCAGGTGTAAGGTATAAAAGAGATTAATCAGAAATATTCAAAGAAAATAAGGAGTAGTAGTTGTAGTTGTAACCAGTATTTGTTTAAAGAAAAAGAATCCTACTAATTAGCCAATCAGAGCACAGTATCCCATCTAGCACACCTATTCCTTCAGCCAATCAGGACTCACTATTCGCTTTCAAACTTTCAAGCTTATCAGTACATACACCACAGCATCCAGCACAATTAATCCATCAACCAATCAAGACTCACCAATCATCAAGAAAGTCCATGACCAATTAGAACTCACCATCCAAATCATCACATTTACTCCACCAATCAGAACTCACCATCCAATCTAACATGTTTCATCCACCAATCAGAACTAACCAACACACCCAGCATGTTTCATCCACCAATCAGAACTCATCACCGAAACCAGCATGTTTCATCCACCAATCAGGTCTCACTACTCTTTTTTTATCCACCAATCAAGACCCATCTCTCATCCAAAACCTGTTCCATCGACCAATAGGAACTCCCCACCCAGCCCAGCCCAGCATGTTTCATCCACCAATCGGAACTCCCCATTTATTCAAGTCCACCAATCAATGCCCAATTTATCCAAGTCCACCAATCAGCAGTCCCCATTTATTCAACTCCACCAATCAGAACTCCACATTTATTCAACTCCACCAATCAGCACTCCCCATTTAATCAAGTCCACCAATCAGCACTCCCCATTTATTCAAGTCCACCAATCAATGCCCAATTTATCCAACTCCACCAAACAGCACTCCCCATTTAATCAAGTCCACCAATCAGCAGTCCCCATTTATTCAACTCCACCAATCAGCACTCCCCATTTAATCAAGTCCACCAATCAGCATTCCCCATTTATTCAACTCCACCAATAAGAAGTCAACATTTATTCCACTTCACCAATCAGCACTCCCCAATTATTCAACTCCACCAATCAGAACTCCACATTTATTCAACTCCACCAATCAGAACTCCCCATTTATTCAACTCCACCAATCAATGTCCCATTTATCCAAGTCCACCAATCAGCAGTCCCCATTTATTCAACTCCACCAATCAGCACTCCCCATTTAATCAAGTCCACCAATCAGCATTCCCCATTTATTCAACTCCACCAATCAGCACTCCCCATTTATTTAACTCCACCAATCAGCATTCCCCATTTATTCAACTCCACCAATCAGAACTCCACATTTATTCAACTCCACCAATCAGAACTCCACATTTATTCAACTCCACCAATCAGAACTCCACATTTATTCAACTCCACCAATCAGAACTCCACATTGATTCAACTCCACCAATCACCACTCCCCATTTGTTCAACGCCGCCAATCAGCACTCCCCATTTATTCAACGCCACCAATCAGAAGTCACCATCCCCTCCAGCTGATCCCGCAGCATACCCACCTGAGCACCCAGGTCGTTATACTGGAGTTTCAGCTCGTTAAGCCGCTCGTTAAGGTCCTCCGTGATGTCCACTTGACTCTTCTCCACCACCTGTCGCCCAGTCTTTATCACAAACTCCACCTCAGGTTTCACATCGCTCAGGATCTTGTACAGGCCCTGATTCAAGGAAGAAACAGCCAAGACGTTAAAATTTGGCACAAAAGCTTGTCTGTCTAAGTAAATGACATGATTGTAATTAAATTCCAAATAGATCCTCAAACTCAGGATCTTGTACAGGCCCTGATACAAATAAAGTTAGCCAATATGTTAAAATTTGGCACTCATGTTTGTCTGTCTAGAAGTAAATGACATTGTAAAAAATTCAAGATTTACTACCGATCCACAAAATGCAGCAGCATTGCATGGCTTTTCAAGCTACATATATGTCTATAGTGTCTACAAAACTAGGTTGCTGAAAATAGTAATACTGCTGAAGGTTTAAGAAGGATAAGTAAGGAGGTAAGAATGCAAAAATTGCTTGTTACAGTTAATAGGCTCAAATAGTAGCTTAGAATGTCGTTTTCGGCAAACTGAGTATTTGTTTACATTACAAAGATGTAAAGCAGATGTATAGCTGTAAGTAAGTTGAATGTAAGCCAGTTTTAATCACATGAAGCTTTGAACAGAATGGCTTGTAATGAAGACAGAGGACACGTTATCTGGTGTTTATGTTGTCTTTATGTGAAACACTTGTGCTGCATGTTGGGATTTTGCAAGTAAGATCAGGTCAGGACAGCACATTTGATGTTACATGAGGTTTCGTCTTTTACAGTAAAATCCCGCATGGCAGTTTCAACTGCGAACACTTCATATTCTCAAATTTGCTTTATCAAATCCCTGCAAATGTTTGCCTCTTTACAGTGTTCTTGCGACTTCTCAGAAAAAAGTTACAACATGACAGCATCTCACCATACAGATGTCGAGTTGCCCCTGTACCATCTCAGTCTCATGGTGCTTCAGCTCTAGAACACCCAGCTCCTTCCCATAAACAAACAAACTAACAAACATCTCACCATACAGATGTCGAGTTGCCCCTGCACCATCTCAGGCTCATGGTGCTTGAGCTCCAGCACTCCAAGCTCCTTCTCATAAACAAACAAACAAACAAACAAACATCTCACCATACAGATGTCGAGTTGCCCCTGCACCATCTCAGGCTCATGGTGCTTGAGCTCCAGCACTCCAAGCTCCTTCTCAACGTTGTTCAGGATGTCTCGAACGCGACCCATCTTCGGCTCGAAGTCTGCCGGCTTCTGGTACTTGCGGAACTTTGCCTTTATCTCAACCATTCGCTTCTGTGGAGACAGTAAGGAAAAAACTAAATTAGAACCAATGGATATGATGTTGAATTCTTCTTATATCATATCCACCAGAAAAGACACACATTTCATTCAATGAGAAATGCACCAGAAGTTAGACATCCAAATCAGGTATTCAAATTTTCAACAGACAACTCTGAAAGGTAAAAAGTAGAGTTTCACTGAAAGTTGACGTCCGAATCCATATCGATGTTGGCCTATAACTTTTAGTCCTTTGTTCAGACAAGAACTCCATGCTAACAATACATTTCCATATATATAGATGACTTGAGTAATGGTAGATTGTGCTTCCAAACACTTACATATACATATCAAAAGCAACACTTCTATTCATCAATCAATATTGTGAATGGTACTAAAAAAATCATCACTCTCTAACAAACCATCGCGCCTGACATAAGCTCCCTATCCCCCATCCTGACAGCTCTTTGTGCAAATCCCGGACTCACATATCCCTTTTTAATGCAGTGTTTCTGTTACAAGGTGGAAGGGGGCAAGGGGGTCACTCAATTCTTCAACAAATTATGACACACTCCGATGAGCAGAGGGGAATGGAGATGTTCCAAGGTCAGAGTGACACATTCCGGTAATATTAGAAGGGCAAATCTGTTTAAAAAATCATGGCGCCCAGTTGGGCCTTGAGCAGAGGAGGAAGTCGTGACTCGAAAGGGTCAATGTAAAATCTACAGATTTCTTGATAGACACACAGAATTTCAACATTTGACATTTGTGCTTATTGTTCAAAGAAGTGTTCATGCAGATTTTACCAAATTAAAAGAACATTACAGCAGAGGTGTTTTCTAAAAAATGAAATGCTTTGGTGGTGTTATGTTCAGTGTTTTTGTTGTGACCTCTCCCATTGTGAAAATGTTTCTCAGTATTTCAACCTCGAACATACAACCACTGTGAACACTCCATTTTCTCCCTTCTGCAAAATTATATCCCTGAGAACAGTAACCTGTAACTGTCAACAAGTACTTGGGCATTCATCGTATTCATCATCATCATCATCGTCGTCTTAAAAGACTTCTCGAAAGAAAATTTTGGCCGAGGACACTGGAATTTAGCTGACCTGCAGTATCTCAGACTGCTGCCTGATCCTGGTGGTGGCCTCTGTGCTGCCCTCCGTCATCAGTGCCTGACATTTCCGCCCGATCTCCTCCAGGTCTTCGTCTCGAGCATCAAACTCGTCCTGTAGTTGCTGCGACAAAACACAAGAAATCAAAATTAGAAGACTTTTTTTTTAGATTGAAGTAGCTTGTACAGTCCAGTGGTTACATTGCCCTGCATCTGGGCCAAGAAGTTGTGAGAAAATCCAAAATGTGTCGTTCATTACCATAAGTGCTAGAGAAAAAGGTTGCAGTCCTTGCATTTTCTTCTTCTTTTGGTCAAATGGAAAGAACTCATTTTTTCAGTCAGCCAAAAGACTTGAAACATTTCCCTACCATTACAGAAAAACTTAAACATGGGTTAAGGAAGGAAGACACTGCAAGAACCTACTGAGCTAACAAGGACAAACCTCAAAGAGGGCTTAGACCATTGCAGTGAGGAAGATAACTATATGGGAGCATGCAATGAACAGGACAAAGTGGAGAGAGTTGAAGAAAGACTGATTGCAGCTGCAGGGTGTCCAGACCACTGCAGCAGCGGAACACAGTGGAGTACTACAGTAGAAGCCGCTTAATTGCACTGCCTATTTGCCAGTGCATTAATTTTCATGCAATTATCCGGGTGGTGCAATAATGCGAAGTTATCCAGCTGGACCACACCGGTTCGGGATTTGGGGATTCTGTGCAGTTAACAGAAGTGTGCGTTTATCCGTTGTGAAATAAACTGGCTTCTACTGTACTACTATTACTACCATACTAATTCAATACCTCAAACTCCTCAGGCACATCGGAGGAGCAGACGCCCGAGGTGATGCGCGAGTGCAGAAGCTTGTCTGTCCGTGTGAACCAGCGCTCCAGCTCAAGCACATCCTTCTCCAGGTCCTGGGCACTGGCAATCCGCTGCTCAAGGGCTGTCTGGCGCAGCTTAGCCTGGGGACAGGGATGATTTTAACAGTTAATTGTGGTGTCCTGTTGGTTGAACTCTTTGACCAAGAACCCATAGGTCTTGGTTTTGAATACCATGACATGAAAGCACTTTATAAGACTTTCCTCACTTCAGTCAGGTGTAAAGGTTGGTACCTAACTTGTGGTAATTCAGCAACTCCAGACAGAATCGTTTGCTTCATCGCATACCGCACGTTTGATGGGTTCTTTAACATGCGTGGGGTGTGGCTCTCCCCAAACATGGGACCTCCATTTAACATCCCATCTGAGGGATGGCCCTAGCCTAAACTAGGTTCTCATTATCACTAGGTTCTCAAGTGAGGAAGGCCGTGTAATAAAGTGCCTTTCCCAAGGCACAAGATCGGTGCCACGGCAGGATTCGACTTTACCTTGAACACTGACCTGTTGCAGCAGAGTGTTCCATCTTGAGATGAAGGTCGTGACCTCCGTCTGAACAGCCTCCACCAGAACCTTAACCTTAACCAGTACAAACTAGTCATGTACAAGAATTCTCCTATATCCTGTTCTGTGACCTTGAACCCTGACCTGTTGCTGCAGAGTGTCCCATCGTGAGGTGAAGGTCGTGACCTCCGTCTGTACAGGCTCCACCAGAACCTTGTGCTCCACCAGCTGCTGGGAGATCTCCTGGATCTTGTCCCTGTTGTCTGACGGGTGGTTCCGCACGTGGTTCTCAAGGGCCTGAATTCGAGAAGAAAATTGTCTTATTCCTGAACTAGAAAAGAATATCCTGAACAGGTAGCACAGAGGAGCACACACAAACACACCTACACACAGACACATGTCTGACGGGTGGTTCCGCACATGGTTCTCAAGGGCCTGAATTCGAGAAGAAAATTATTTTATTTCTGAACTAGAAGAGAATCGTAATGTCCTACAACTGTACAAATGCCTACTGAACATGTATCACACAGGAGCAAGCATGGGTGCATGCATATGTATATACACACACACACTCAGACACACACACTCACACACTCACACACACACAAACACACACACACTCAGACACACACACACAAACACACTCAGACACACAAACACAAACACACACACTCAGACACACACAAACACACACACACACACACACACACTCAGACACACACACAAACACAAACACACACACAAACACACACACACACAAACACACACACTCACTCACAGACACTCAGAGACACACACACATGCAGACAAACACACAGACACATGCATGCACTCTACTCACACACACCCTCATACACACACATACACACTTACTCCCTCTCTCTCTTTCATACTTACTTTCATACAAACATATATTTCATTACATATGTTTCATACAATCATCATTATTACATTGCTAAAAACAGTCATCTTCAGAACGGGATAATATCCCACTGTCTATACCATGCATGCTGTGTTGTGATGTAACCACCACTGAAGTGAACCCACCCACCTGCTTCCTTATCCTTCGCCTTCTCTTTAGCAAGAATCAGAGGAAACAAAATCAACGGCATTTAGGACAACTACTGCCTATACAGTACACATCCACACTTCCTCGCCTTACGAACAGTGTAAAGACCTCTACTGCAACCTTTTCTCGGCTAGGCATACGTAAATTCAACCATTGAGGTGAAGTTAAATGATGCCCAGGACATGTATAAGTCTGTCGCTACTAGTCTGTGTAACACAAACTCTGCAGTCCAGGGCTGTAACTGGCGAGATTTAATCAGGCTATGTCACTAAATTTTGGAGAGAAAAATTGCGTAATCACAATTCCCGACTATTCAATGTAACAACACAGAGCAATCTCAACAGCATCATGTATTAGGACAGCAATTCCAGTCTTAACAGTTTTTAGAGTCAAAGAAATAACCCACGACATAAACCAAGAAAACCCAAGACATTACCCAAGAAAACCCAAGAGATTACCTGAGAAAACCCAAGTCACTACCAAAGAAAACCCAAGACATAACCCAACAAAACCCAAGACATTACCCAAGAAACCCCAAGACATAACCCAAGGAAACCCAAGACATAACCCAAGAAAAGCCAAGACATACCCCAAGAAAACCAAAGACATAACCCAAGAAAACCCAAGACATTACCCAAGAAAACCAAAGACATAACCCAACAACAAAACCCAAGACATAACCCAAGAAAATCCAAGTCATAACCGAAGAAAACCCAAGACATAACCCAAGAAAAGCCAAGACATACCCCAAGAAAACCCAAGACATAACCCAAGAAAACCCAAGACATTACCCAAGAAAACCAAAGACATAACCCAAGAAAACCCAAGACATACCACAAGAAAACCCAAGACATAACCCATGAAAACCCAAGACATAACCCAAGAAAACCCAAGACATACCCCAAGAAAACCGAAGACATAACTCAAGAAAACCCAAGACATACTCCAAGAAAACCAAAGACATAATCCAAGAAAACCCAAGACATTACCCAAGAAAACCCCAGACATAACCCAACAACAAAACCCAAGACATAACCCAAGAGAACCCAAGACATGACCCAAGAAACCATAGGACATAACCCAGGAAAACCCAAGACATTACCCAAGAGAACCCAAGACATAACCCAAGAAAATGTTGCCTTGTAGCTACTCACATCCAGAGCTTCAGATATTTCCTCTGCATCTCCGCCCACAGCCTCAGTCTGTTGGGTCTTAGTCTCCAGGGTGGACAGCCAGGATTGCTCCTGTTCTAGTAACACCTGGAACTGCTGCCACAGGGTCCACACCTCCTGTAGGGTGGAGAAATTAAACACAGACATTAGTGGACTATTACTTCAGTCTGTTGGGTCTTAATTTCAAGGGTGGACTGTAACATTTGTTCCTGTTCTAATAGCAACTGCATGGAACAGCTGCCACAGGGTCCACACCTCCTGTAGGGTGGAATAATAACAACACAGACATTAGTGGACTATTACTTCAGTCTGTTGGGTCTTAATTTCAAGGGTGGACAGCCAGGATTGCTCCTGTTCTAACAACACCTGGAACAGCTGCCACAGGGTCCACACCTCCTGTAGGGTGGAGAAATTAAACACAGACATTAGTGGACTATTACTTCAGTCTGTTGGGTCTTAATTTCAAGGGTGGACTGTAACATTTGTTCCTGTTCTAATAGCAACTGCATGGAACAGCTGCCACAGGGTCCACACCTCCTGTAGGGTGGAGAAATTAAACACAGACATTAGTGGACTATTACCTCAGTCTGTTGGGTCTTAATTTCAAGGGTGGACTGTAACATTTGTTCCTGTTCTAATAGCAACTGCATGGAACTGCTGCCACAGGGTCCAAACCTCCTGGAAGATGGAAAAAACGAAAACACAAACATTATCACACTTGTTTCGGCTAATACATTGTCCACTATTCCTTAAGAGCGCAGGAACTTTATCACAAACATTCAAAACTTTTGGTTACTGTCCTCGTACTTCAGCTGTGTCTCATGGCAGATATAATTGCATAAATTTTGTCAATCATCTCGGACACATATTTAGGACAGACACACATGCTTGATAAACATTTGTATATACATCTAACCTTCCTAGAGGGAGATAGAGATGTTCAACCTCTTTGAAGTAGATTGGTGTAACACAGAAGTTCATTTGTTTGAACGAAAAGCCTTCTACAGATGCCTGTTACAGGCAAAAGAGAAAACGGCCAGTTCAACGTTGCTGTTGCATACGACTTCCCCCCAAACTGATCACGGTAGGGGACAGATCGGGTCTACTTTGTATGCATAAAAAGCTTTGACTATTTAAGAATATCACACCTAAAAGGGTGTAAGAGAACTTGTGTGCAGTCCCCATTGAAAAAGTGCTGAAATGGGTACAATAAGAGGAATACGATCTGAAGGATTTCTTTAAGAGGTGCCCTGGAACATCGTCTTGAAATTGTTGTATGATCACAAACTTAGGTATTCTTGGGATGTCAGAGGATCCAAACCAAGAACATCAAGGTTCTGGGCCATACACAATAACCCTAACACCAACACAACACCACAAATGCTATACTTCCGATACGTTTGTGCATAAAACTTCGTAATAGAAGTTGAATTAATCTTTACTGCTGGATACTACAATATTTAGTCATCAGACGTTCCAGGCAGCATCCACTGTCTATCATCAGTAAAATGAAAATAAAAGTATACAAGAAATAAGGGAACAAGGAATATGCATTAATTTTCGTTGTATGTACCTGTGAAACCTCGTAGCGCTTGTTCACGGTGTTGTACAGCACAGTCCATCTCTCGTTGACCACCTGCAGGTCATTGCCGAGTCCGCCCGGGCTGCCAGTCTTCGTCGCCATCTCGTTACCAACGGTGTTCAGGGCCTTCAGATCGGGTTCTTTCTTGTCTAGGTCTGCTTTTAGTTTCTGAGAAGAAGACATACAAAGAATTTGTCATTCTGATGTCATAGAAATTTATCTATCATATTCTCTGAACCTAATTCATCAATGTAAGACAAAAGAATAAAGGCATAGACAGACTAGCAAGTTGTGTAATGAAAAAAAGTTGTACTCCTTATACAAAACCTCAAATCATTTTCAGCAACTACTGTACAAGGGGATATGTTTGTTTTGCAACTCTCTGTGGTTTTAAGTTTGGGTTTGAAACTGCCATGAAGGATTTTACTTTTACTGGAAAAGCAGTGGTTTTAAGTTTGTTTGCATCACTGCAAAAATCGCAAACATAAATCTACTGCCAACATTTCCCCTTCACTATTTTCTAAGAAAAATTCATCTTTGGCCACACATCTAGAGAAAAAAACGAGGAAACACTCCTACCTTATATTTCTTGATCCTGGGCTGGATGTCATCAGGGTCCTCCAGAGGCCCGTCTTCCTTCAGTCCCTCCTTCTCCTTGTCAGTCAGCCACTCGCTGAAGGCCTCCAGCTGCAGCTGTAAAGAGCTCGTCTTCTTCATCGCTCCCTCAAGACTCTGCTTCTGAGACTTTTGCTACAGGATGGGAAAAGATGTGTGAATTACGTCAGGAATAAAGATAAAGCGATAAAGAGATCACCGTGAAAACAGCAAGTATAAATCCTCTGCAAACATTTCCACTCTTAGTACAGAATCTATGATATTGACAGAAACCTCTGTATCAGCATGAATCATAATATTGCTAGTATTTGTTATAAGGATTGACAGAATCTGCCTGCCAAATTATGCATCTATTGCAAATTTGACAAGTCCCTGGGGACCAATCAATGTTACCTCTTTGACCATGTTTGTCATATTCAGAAACATCAGTAGTGTTGGCTACAAGTAGAAGGAGAAATCACAAACTGTCCGGAATTTCAGTGCTTTAGAAATACTACAAATATGGACATTTCTAGTTTTAATACCTTCTTGGTGATGGCGTCCCAGCGTTCGTTCAGGTCCTTCAGCTCCTGCTTGAGTTTCTTGGAGAAGTCGGGGTGCGCCTCAGGCACCAGCCTCTTCCCCGCCTCGTTCACGTTGTTCATGTTGTGCTGGAGGGAGGCGATGTCCTTCTGAAGGGACTGTAGTTAAAAATAAAAGTTATGATGCATTTATGAAGCTCACATTCAGGAACAGTTAAATGTTTACCTTTCTCTACACTTGAGCCCTGATCCTCAGCTTACAGCTGGCAGCTGGCTTTGGGATGCCAGTTACTTCATGGAATAACACTGTCATACAGCATTTTGGCATCATTTGCTTGGCTAACTAGTACAGCAAAGCTGAACTGCAATTGCTGCCATTTGTTAACCTTTCCGTTAACCTCAATACAACAGTAACTGACTGTAAGGTTATGTACTGCTTATACACGCTTCAACTGATACCTGCAGATTCTATACTACATAAGATTCTATAAACAAAGATGTTGTATTGGCAGAGATTTTTCCTCTAGAGGACGACCAAATCTGACACTTAAGAAAGTATTGGAGGAGGTCAGTCGGTCTTAAGGACCACAACCTGCTAGCCGCCATGTTAGATAGAGATGCATGGTCAGACATCATTAATGGCACCTCTTACGAGAACAAACTGAACTGAACTGTACTCAACAATAATGCCGTACTAGTTTCAATGTGTGATATGTTTTCGTACCTTGCTTTGTTCTAGCTGAGCCTGTAGGGTTTCTGTGTCACCTACTGCTGCCTCTTCTGAGTGGATGTACACATCCACCTCATCCATCCAGGTACGCAGGCCATCACCTTCTTTCTACAGGGGAAGGGAAGGACACATACATCAATGTAGGTTAGACATCCAGGTAATAAGATACACAATGCAACAGTTAATCAAACGACTTAAGAGGGAAGGAAGAGACATCACCAAAGCGTCAATGTAGGTTAGACATCCAGATAGATAAACAAGGTAACAGTTACTCAGGCAACTGGATAGAATTTGAAAACGGTCCGATATTTCAGGTAGCATCCACTGTCTTTTGTCTGCTACTGAGTAAGACCTATATATATTTACATAGATGCAGTCAACAGGTAAAAATACGGACATAGTTGAGCAGTATTAATTTTACAATCAGTTTTCAATTTTGGAAGTGATATACATGCAGGAGGGTTTGGAAATACTCCAGACACTTTTTCGGATGGGACTGCTCAAGAGCTATAGTAGAACAAAAGTAGAAAACTTATATTTTTCACAACTATGCAAGTCAGATCAACATTCTAACAAGACATCTAAAGAATCTTGGTGGATGCAGAAGACATCCAAGTAGCTGTTTCTATACCTGATATTGCGTAAGAAGCTCGACCCCCTTGTCCAGGTGTTCCAGCATGTCCTCGGTCATGGCGCAGACGTTACTCTTTCAAAATGAACAAACAAACAAACAAACAAACAAACCTGAAATTGCGTGAGGAGCTCGACCCCCTTGTCCAGGTGTTCCAGCCGATCCTCTGTCATGGCGCAGACGTTACTCCAGCGCTCGTTCAGCCCGTTCAGCTCCTTCTGCAGGCCGCGGGACCGGTCCGGCGGGGAACTCTCCACCACCTGCTTCCCCGTGGTGTTCACGAAGTCCAGACTCTTCTGCTGGTCCTTCAGGGCCTGCTGTACCTCCTGGGAACAACAAACATTTATCACATGAAAGCTCATCTGTACATGTGTTGGTATAATCCATATTGAAGTTTTTAACAGTCAATCAACCCAAAAAAATTTCTCAGCTCGAATTTTCGGTCTTTCCAGAGTCACGTGTCCATAGGTCACATGCTCAGAGTAATTGAATCACCACTCCTGACGAAGGTCAACGGATGTGCGACCGAAAATTCAAGGTGAGAAATTTTTCTGTGTTGAATGACAGTTAACTTAAATATTGTTAAATGTTTAATCTAAACATTTATCACCTTTGTGACCTGCATATTTGTGATTAGCATAACTTCAGAAATTGTAGATGGATCTTCATACCAGTAGGTATAACTATTATTAACACTTATCATACAAACATATATAACTGCACAACACAAAAAAAAAAACAGGAAAATAATACATGTGGAAGATACTTTTACTCATTTTCTTAATTTTCAGACAACTCATTTCTGTATTTATCTTAAGTACACAGAACAGTAAAATTATCTATATCACAAAGACAATAATTTAGAAAAACTTGCAACAGAATGTAGATTAAGGTCAATATATCATTGAGAAAGCACTGAGAAATTCAGAATTCAGAATTGGGGTACCTTACAACTTCAGACAGCTCTAGGTTTTAGACATTAAGTACAGAAAGTGTTTTTACTGAGCATCTGTTTGCATTAGAAATCCTGAATACATCGATGTTGATGATGACAAACTTGTTTACCTTAAACTTCTGCTGTTGATCCTTCATGGTGGGGATGTCAGCGATGTAGAACTTCTCCGTGGTGAGGAGAGACTCCACGTTATCGATCCACTGTGTCAGCGCCTTCATGGCCTCCAGGTACTGTTTAGGAGGGGCCTGCTCAAGAGCTGTGGGAGAAAAAGGAGAAGTTCTATTTTTCACATTAAAAGGATGCAAGCGAGGACAATGTCTCAGTAAGGAATCTGAAGCTAACTGCCTTACTATTGCCAGCGTAGAGGCACAAAAGAGTACTAAGTTAGTATGTGTGTATAGATGAAATTGGCAACGCAAGCACACTTATCTGTATCTATATAGCCGGTATAACGGACCTTTGGCGTAACACACCAGCTTCACAGGCATGCGGTGCGGAAGCTTAGATTGTCATATGTTCATATGTAAGTACATTTGTATTTATAAGCTTACGGTTGCCCCAAAATTCCAAAAGCAAATGTTTTCAAGAAACTTTTTTACCTTGGCATTCTGAGGTCAAGGTAAAAAAAAACTGAGTGGAAGTCAAAGGTCAATTTGATACGTGTTGGAAGCATGGAAAGTTTTTTTTTTAAATCACCTTTGGTGAGGTCCTTCTCCCTGGCGGCCATCTTGGCCACCAGTTCCTCCCACTGCAGCTGGAACTGAGTCAGGTCCTGCTGCAGGTTCTTGGGCGGGTCTGAGGAGTCCGCCAGCTGAGAGCCCAGGCTGTTCAGCTGCTCTACACGCTCACTGTGTGCTGCCATGTCAGTAACTTCAACCTGGGGACAAAGAAAGAACTACTGAACGTACTACCTGAAACTTTCTCACATCTTACTCACGCTCACTGCTCACTGTGCGCCGACATGTCCGTAACTTCAACCTGGGGGAGGGAGAAATAACTATTGAACATCCAGCCTGAAACGTACTCAAAGCTAACTCATGCAGACTGCTTAGTGTGCGCTGCCATGTCCGTAACTTCAACCTGGGGGAGGGAGAAATAACTATTGAACATCCAGTCTAAAACAGTCTCAAATCTACCTCACACTCACTGCTCCCTTTGCGCTGCCATGTTACTCATTTCAACCTGCCGGGACAGAAGAAGCTGCATTTAAATACGATAAGAAACTGCTGCAGTTTGGACAGGGCGCTCCGGGAAGTAGCCAATCAGCTATCATATTGCACTGATTATATTGGCCAATCAAAGTACAGAGTTCAATAGCCTTGTCGTGACCGTCACCCAAAGAGCACTCTTCCTCACCTGAAGTTCGTCCATCTGTTGTTTGATCTTGACTGCATCGTCGTCCAGGCTTCAGAAAACATGTTCAGACGAGCTCAATGATATTATGATTTGTAAGTAAAATCCCCCCTATGACAAAAGGCAATTTGTGTGGTTCAAAAGTCTATTACATTATATAGCTGTTACATGAACAGTCCATACTCAAACCCAAGATTTTCTGGAATGTTGCTCTCACCTGTAGTTCATCCATCTGCTGTTTAATCTTGACTGCATCGTCGCTGGGCTTGTCCTGTCCCTGCAGCCAGGTCATCTTCCTCCCGGTGACGTCCCTCAGGACGTCCAGCTCCGTGTAGAACTGCTTACACAGTCGCGCCATCTGAAGCTTTCGCTTCCGGTCGTTGATCAGCACGCAGATCTCGTTCCAGCGCTCCATGAACGTGTTCAGGCGCGTCTCCAGCTGAATCTTGTCATCCTCTTCCTCGATGAGGGTTTCGCCGGTCTCCTGGATTCATATAGACATTTTATGTTACAATTCTAACCCTATATCCATACACAAAATAAAACAAAAAAAACAACAAGCTAAAAGCCACAGACCGGAAGTGTGACATCAGCATAGGGTCAAAATATGGAATTTTGTCGTATAAATCGAAGCAGAAATGATTTATCTTATTTAATTACGCTACCTTGATTTATGTCTATCACCAATTTTGAGTTCACCCTATGCTTGCTTTCTGTTAATTGAAGGTCATAATTATGTTCTATAATTCTGTTAATATTTTGCATTATTCTAATCTGGACTCCAGGAAGAATAGTGATGTATCACTAATGGAGATCATAATAAACCAAACCAAACCAAACCTGGATGGTCTGTACGCGGCCCTGATAGGACATGATGTTCTCGTCCAGCTGGTTGAACTTGTCGGTTTGAGCCTGGAGGCTGTTTGAGGTAGCTGGGTTGGTGTAGGCGGGCGACAACAGCAGGGCCTCTGTGTCGTCGATCCAGGCAAGAAGTGTCGCGATCTCGCTGTCAAACCTAAACCAAGAAAAGTGAGGCCATCTTTATACACTTCAAGACTTCAACTCAACTTTTAAACTTTTCAAGACTGCTGGAAAGCTGCAAAAATTTACAACTAACTTTTGAAACTACCACAAACTTGACAAAGTAGCAGCACCCCACTTACTTAAAAGTGCATTTGCAATACTAAAGCATTAATGACATACACACTATCAATGAAGATTAAAAAATTGTCTGGAAATATCCTAAAGCTTATGACAAGTTAAGAGTTACATTGATACATAAACGAATGTTCCAATTTCATTTTTTTTAAATAGCAACTGAACATGAAAAACAGCATTGCTTTCAAGAATGTACAACGGTAAAGGATATCATGTTACCTCCTTCTCTGCTGGCTCACTGCTTTCTTAGGAGGTGGTGGCGGCGGTGTTTTCTGGGTCAGTTTCTGAGTCATCTTGGTGACCGTCTCGGTGATGGTGGTCGTCTTCTTCGGGACGGCAGCCGAGGCAGACATCTGCGGGATCGAGAGCTTTATATAACAGGTGTGGCGTCAGTAAAGCAGGGAGAAGTGGAGGCATGATGGAGTCAGGGTTAGACAAGTTTATTGGCACAGTCGCCCAGGGACAAGTCAAAGCGCCAATAGGGCGAGTGCATGTCCTCTCATAGTTACCCAATTTGGTGTTGGATTAAATCCACCAATGAAATTTTTCAATTGGTAAATGTGGGTAGATATTGGTCCAGTTACAAGCTTTCAAAGTGCCTTTTTTCATGAATAAAAGGATTTCCTTGCAGCATGTAAAACCGTAAGAAATATGGCATTTAAATTTTGGTTTAAAGTTGCTTTGGGAGAGGACATTTTTTCATGTACTTGCAGTAAAGGGGAATAGAATTTTTTTTAAACTTGTCCAACCCTGCTGAAAACCAGTTAGTACCAGTGATTCTGTATCACTGGGAGCGTGCAGGCAGGCAGAGTCACATAGAAAATATGACTTGGAAATAAAAGTTTTCCAAATGAACAATGCAAAAGACAGGCACAACTCGCAAACTGTCACTGCATAGCCTATGTTAGCTTGGGTTCGCCGTGTATTGGAATGATAATAAAAAAACAGATATGTACAAATGAACAAGTAAACATGGTTTGGGCCGTTTTTAAAAAGTCATGTCAAAAAACAAATTACAAATTAGACTACTATTCTTTGATCAATACCATCGAAATGCATTTCAAGGAATAGTCATGTGAGTTTAAAGCATGTGCCAAAATTCTCATCCAAAAGGTGCACGAAAACTAAGGCAGTGACATCTTGGCAAAATGCAGCCAATGAGCAAAAACTGCCTCACCGGATGCATGCCAGCGTGCAAATAACCCTGTAGACACACAGGAGAGACACAAGACATGTCACAAGGAAGTTAGAACTCCTTAAGATGCTGCCAAACGTCTTGGGACAAAAGTGGAGGAGTCAACCAACTGGATTTGTTATTACTGTGGGTGGGTGATCTAATTCAGGGATCTATACATTGACTGAACATTCAGTACAAGAATAGACACTCAGACTAGACAGTCAGAGGGAAGAGTTATGTATACATCAAGGCTATAGCCAATTATCGTCTTTCTGTCATTTGGCAAAAAGTGTGGAATGACGGAAAAATGTGTAAGGACTATCACATCAACCTTGACTGACAAAAAAGAGTGAGTCAAGATATTGAATTTTCCAAATTTAGATAAACGAAACCCAAACACAGGCCTACAAAATTTAGAAATTACAAATTTTCACACTCTGATGGATGGAGATAATTGTTTTTACGATTTTTCTGCTGGAAAAAAATTGAGCTAGCTAGAGCCCTGAAGTATATTCAAAGGAGACAGAGGTATGTGACAATGCAAACATGCTGATCATCTTTGCGTTGTTCCATTCCAACCGACAACAACATCTACACCAATGTGTACATCCGAAACAAACAATGCGACAATGCAGACATGCTCGCCAAGTTTCCGTGCGAGCAGTTACGCCATCTTTACCAGTTTACTGTAGTTCTCCATCTTCTGCACAATGGCATCCCAGCGCTGCGTGAACTCCTCGATCTTGCCCTGAATCCCCTCCACGGCAGAGGAGGAGCGGTCCAGATGCTGCACAACCTCCGCAGCCTTCCCGCTCAACACCTGGAAGGTCGGCTGCTTGGCCTCCATCTCATGTTCTAAAATCTGTAGAGTGGGGAGGGGGGCAAATTGTTACCAATACATTCCAAAGTATGGGTATGCAGGAAAAATTTTCAAGGTCAACAGCTGGAAGGTCGGCTGCTTGGCTTCCATCTCGTGTTCTAAAATCTGTCGAGTGGGGAGGGGGGCAAAATGTTACCAATACGTTTCAAAGTATGGGTATGCAGGAAAAATTTTCAAGGTCAACAGCTGGAAGGTCGGCTGCTTGGCCTCATCTCGTGTTCTAAAATCTGTCGAGTGGGAAGGGAGGGGGGATCATCATTAGGAAGTGGAGTTGCTTGGTCATCATTTCATGTTCTAAAATCTAATCTAAAGTGGGGAGGGGGCAACCACTAGCAGCTACATTTATGCAAAAAGTACATTTATGCAAGATAATTAAATAAACACTTTCAAGGTCAACATCTAGAAGGTTGATTTATTTCTTGGTCCTCCAATTTTGAAAATAAATTGAAAACAGAGTCTTGAGGACTGTGCCTTTAGTGCATAACAATTCATGGCGTAAAGAATGAGAAAGATGTTTTCTGTTTTCATCTTGACAACTTCCTAAAATGGCAGAGACCAAGGAAATAGACCGGTATGCCCTTATTACAAGTTTTGTAACCTAACCCTTTCTCTCCGTACCTTTAGTTTCTTGACCTGTGCAACAATGACGTTGGGGTCGCTGAGGTTGGCGTGCTGCATGGTCTGCAGAGCCCCTTCCTTGTCGGTCAGCCAGTCGTGGAAGTCCATCTGCTCCAGGTTGAACACCTGTTCAGGAAAGAACAAAAAATGGTCATGCCTTCAAATGCCTGCAACAAGATGCCACCCAAAGCGGGATCCTAAACTCAACCCATAACCACAGGTTTGGGCTTAGTAGATTTTCAACGAACAACAACCATGGAAGAAATAGTCATGTCTTCAAGTTTCAGAGTTATCAAAACATAAATGAGGCCTACAAATATGTGTCTATCTCTGGAACTATCGTAAACTTTATACATGTAGATACAGATGAAGGAGCTGATATGTAATGCTAAAAGGTACTAGGTGTTTATACTGTTTATACAGAATATACAGAAGCTGTTACACCAAGAGCAGTTACAATAGATACAGATACTGAAGCTAGTGTGTTACGCCGAAAGGCAGTTATACCGGCTATACAGATACAGATACTGAAGCTAGTGTGTTACGCCGAAAGGCAGTTATACAGGCTATACAGATACAGATACTGAAGCTAATTGTGTTGCGCCAAACGGTTATACCGACTATAAAGAAACAGATACAAAATCTGGTGTGTTACACCAAAGGAGGGTTATACTGGCTTACGCCAAACGTTGGTACCGTATATCTAATCTATAGATACAGATTTAGGCATTGAAAGGTGTTTATAACATTATACAGATACATGCAGAAGCTGGCATGTTACACCTAAAGGAAAATATACCGGCTATACAGAAACAGAAAGATACAGACCTGCCATCGCACCAGCACCTCCTGTAGCACCATCCAGCGGTCCTCCGTCCACTTACACACCCAGGCCCACCGCTCCCCCAGGTTCTGCAGCTGTGCCTCCAGGGCTTGGGTGGCTGTGAGAGGGCACAAAAACTGTTAACTTTCTCAAATCTAACTCATGCAGACTGTTCAGTGTGCGCTGCCATTTCTGTCAACTCAACCTGGGGAAGGGAGGAATAACTACTTAACATCCAGCCTGAAAAAGTATCAAATCTAACCCACGCTCACTGCGATAAGAGATACATACAGTTTGGTTAACATAAACTGTGCAAGGGAGAGGATCTAAGATTGCAATGGAGCGTTCATGCTAATTCTAAGCTTGCAGCTGAAATTACCATGCAGGATTTCAATGTAATTGTGTGGTTTTCCTTAAGATGTGAAGACGACGCTGCGAAATGCTTTGCTTCTACAGTCTACTGAAAAAGGTGTGTCAAACAACCTCAAATTCTCTTCTCTACATGCTACTGAGATAAAAAGACTGGAATAAGTCTCCAAAGACAGATGAACAAGCAAAACAAGGGGAGCAAACCATCTACACGATGAACATCACAGGATGAGGACTGACGAGGACAGGGAGGGACTACATAGTGTAAGCAGTCATCACTAACCATTCTCAGGACTGTTCTCATCCACCACCACCACCATATGAGTCAGGGAGTTCACCTGCAGTTGCTGAGTCTCCAAGCCTTCCTGAAGCGTCTGCAAAAAAAACAATAGTGTTTCATCGAGGTCACCTGAGTTGCCGAATGGCAGCTCGCTGCAGACACTAGCGACAGTCGTATTACCGAATGGCAGTCACTCCAGACCATTAAGATTTAGCCCTGCCTATTGTAAGCTCCTCACAATTCAGTCCCTCCCTCGGAGAGAGAGGTCTGCCCACCCAGTAACAATAACATACTGCGGGCAACAGTGCTTTATTGTTAGTACAACTCTTGGACCACGTCTTTTCACTTCTCTTCACAGTTTGGCCTTGGTCCACAACACCTTTGCTCAGGGAAGAAACATGTCAAGCGTCTCGTGTGGTGTCAACCACCTGTTCTAAGTTCTTGGCAAGGAAAACGTCTTGCATACTGATCTTTATCTTTTCTTGCCTTTTATCTTTCAAGACAAAAATCTTGAGACACAATGCTGCTAGCTTTCCGTGACATAAATTGCTTTAGGAGTTGTATACACAACAACTGCTAGTGCTAGACACTGTTGCCTTGCCTATAGCCAAAGCTATGGGTCACGGTAACTGGACTCTGCTTGTCTCTGACTTGTATGGCTGGTATGTGCTACCCCATAGCACGGCCCGTATACACAACAAACACTGAAGTACACACATCTCACCCCCGCTAATCTGTCTCTGTCTGTTGTGTGCTTCAGACATGGACTATCATGTCTGAGAGACCTCTTCAGAATAAGCAGCAGGAAAATGTGGGATTGTGTGAAAACAGAACAATAAATCTGCAAAAGGAGGTTGAAAATTTTTTCTGTCCCACACATTGTTTAGTAGCACATGTTGTTGATTTCATTTTAGAGGAACGTTTATTAGGAGTTTGTTAAGAGATTAACTTCATGCCACAGAGATTTTTCGGATGGACTTATGAATTTTTTTCTTATCCCAACAAGCAAATTTCTGTCGCAAGGACAAAGGGATGGGTCCTGGATACTCTTGCTTTACCCCTTGACATGGGTGAGGCCTAAATACTCATTGTTTTGTCTTTATATGCTTCAAGCGACCTTAAGGAACAACATGGCGGCATGACAACCTACCTTGTGTTCTTCCACCTGCCTGCGGACCTGGTCAAGGTCGGGCCCGATGCCCTGCGTGTCCATGACCTTGATACGCTGTTCCGTGCCGGACAGCCAGGCGTCGAGCTGGTCCAGCTGCTTCTGCTGCAGGTTCATCAGCACCTCATGCAACCTGAAGGTTGATACAACAGTGGAATGAACATTTATTTCAAGGTGAGAGAAAACATTTTTGTGAGACCACCAGAACCATAATACAGTGTCTCTTTGAAGGTAGCAGGACACAATTTTTGGCCGATGGGCTTCAAACTGTAAAAATTCCAGTTGGTTCTAAAGGTTCATCAGCACCTCGAGGAGCCTGAAGGTCATACACAACAGCAGAATGAACATTTAGTGCATGGTGAGCCAAAACACCTGTGTGAGACCACCAGAGCTATTCTTTACATCTTATGTTCTTTTCATTCTTGACATCTTTCATTCTTTTTCATTATTTACATCTTTTCATGCTACTCGCAGGTGTGATCAAGAATGTTGTAAAAAAAAAAAAACAGTGGTATTCTCACTTGGACTGCCTGTCCATGGAAAGTAATGTACTAGACAGCAGCTGTACCTTTCTAAATCTGCCCCAAATCTGCTCCTTCTTAGACAGTGATAAGAAGTGGCTAAGGAAGTAGTAAAAACAGTGAATGTCTCACTTGGACTGCCTGTCCATGGACTGGACGCGGAGCACCTCCCAGCGGCTGTTGAGGAGGCTCATCTGCTCCCGGATCTCGTTTTCCTCGTCCTCCGTGATCTTCCCCTCCATGATCAGCTGGTTCCCGGCCTGGAGAACGCTCCCCACGCGGCTCTGGTGGGATGTCAGCTCCATCATGAAGCTCTGAACAAACAAACAAATAAATAAACAATTCAAAACTTAAGACTACAAGCAAGAATTGGCCTGCAGCAGCTCCCCACATAGCTCTGGTGGGAGGTCAGCTCCATCATGAAGCTCTGGAGAGACAAAGAACGATTCAGAACTTTCATACACATACTATAAACAAGAATTGGCCTGTAGCATGCTCCCCACACACACTACCATCATGAAGCTCTGAAAGATATCAACAAGAACCGATATCGCTTGCCAGTTGTCACTCACCTAACTTTCCTGTCTTCCAAGGGTTGGACATTGTGAGATGTTGTTCAGGTCTGATTGGCTTTTTGCAGGGTCATTTTGTGAATATCTGACACTGTCTATCCATCTCCTCTTGGGGTGACCATGAGGATTCTGGCCCACTACAGATAAGTTCATACGATCAGTTTTATTTAACCCACCTCGTGTTCATGGAACTGGTCCTTCACATCGTCTCCAGATCGGAGATGTCCCCCTGATGCTAGAGCTTCTCCTCACAACCAGTGAAAGATTAGCTAGCCTATTCCTTGAGCTTAAACTGATATGAGATCAAGTTCAGTTCTATTTTACCCACCTCGTGTTCATGAAACTGGTCCTTGACATCATCCACCAGGTCGGAGATGTCTCCCTGATGCTGCAGTTTCTCCTCCGCGGCCAGGAGCCAGGCCAGGACCTCCTCCAGAGCATTCTGGTAAGCTCCCAGGTCCACTCCGCTTCTCTGGCGAGCGGGGCTCGCACGGGTGGCCCCCTGCGTCTGCTGTACAACAAACACAACACGGAAACTCAGCTCTGTTGTCAAGCAACATCAACTCATAACTACACCAGATGCCATAATACTACCACATCAGAAAAAGTACACAAATTTCAAGTGATGTACCAATGGATATTTAGGTATCAAAGACAATCTTGAGAAGGCCTCTATTACAAAGTTGTTTTTTTTTCTATGTGGCAGTATTATCGCACCTGGGGGAATTATGAGAGATCATGTTAAAAAGCATCGTCTTTAAAGTTTAAAAGTAGAGGAAAATAGGATTTTCTACTTAATTCTGGCAGAAGCCTGATAAACAATTCACTTCATTCTCTTGGACGTAAGATTTGTTGCATATTTGACGTAATTGTAGTAGCTTGGACATAATTTGCAAGTTAATTTCACAGCATTCTGATTATGAATGTACAGTACAGCAATGAAATGTATTGAAACCAGATTTTGGCGGCAAGATCCGGACTTCAAAATGAGTTAAGTATCTCTGGGATCATTGAAACTTTGCATGGTATGAATTATGGAAGACAGTTTGACATACAACATTTCGCAAAATCACAGCATCATCACTAAACAGGAGCAAAGGCAAAAATTGCGCGGCAGTTTCTACAGCAAGTCTGTCTCCAGTTTTAGATTTTTTTTCGTACAGCTCATTTGTTTTGGAGCCAACGTTGTTAGTTTTCATTGTTGTTTTTTTAGCTGAAGAAAACACATTTTAATCAACTTCATGCCACAAAGTTCAGATTTCAGGATCGTCGGTGGGAATTTTTGTTGGTTCCAACAAGGAATGGAAATTCCGGTTGCAGGAACAAATAACTTTTCTGGCTGATAAAACAGCTGAATTTGCCTTGATTCAAAACTCCTGAAGTCAGTACAGGATTCAGATGTTTGTGTAGATATGATTTCAATACAAAGTTCTCAAAGAGTGGCAAATCTCGCATCCAAAAATCTGAACTTCCTGGCATGAAATTGATGAAAATGTGTTGTCCTCAGCAAAAAGCAACAGATTCAATAAGGGAGGGACGGGTCCTTTAGAAGGCAAACAAGTATTTTTCCATCCCGTGACGAAATTCAGATTTCCGGGAAATTTTGTTGGTCCCAACAACAAATGGAAATTCCGGGACAGAGGGACGGATTCTGGAGACAGCCCTGCTCTACGCCAGGGCTCTAGCCAGCTCGAATTTTTTTTCCGTCAACCAATTCCCATTGTCGCGAAAACACTATTCCAGGAGTAAGGGAGACTGAACTGAGACCTTGAAAAACTGGTATTAATGAGATTATCGTATGCGAAAGGGCACCGACACACATTGTCAACAATCATGACAATAGCAAAACAAACAGTGTGTGGCTTTTACGGCAGTGGACGGCGTCCCCAAGCCGCCTGTAGCTTCCACCAAGGAGCTTTTATCAGATTTTTGTCCGTCAAGGTTGACGGATTGGTTTAAAAAATTTTCCGTCACATGCAGCAAATTTCCGGCAATTGACGGGAAAACGGACGCTGGCTAAAGCCTTGCTCTACGCTCTCTAGAGCAGCAGCAGCAGTGAAGGCAGCTAGGCGAGAAGACAGGACGGTTGTCGGCACCCCACACCACAAGAACGCACCTCTGGAATGGAGGGTGAAGACTGACTGCAAAAACAAGTGGCCATGAGAGACTCTACTCAAGGGCAAATGAAGGTCATCTGGGTGGGTCGTCCACTTGGAAATGTTTCATACTTACGAGTAACTTTAAGTCCTGAGTATTGAATTTTCCTCCCAATTCAAAAGTCATGAACCCAGTACAGGATTCTTTGATGGATTTCAATGCAAAGGTCTCAAAATGTGGTAAATCTGGCATTTTTTTTAATAGAAATCTCAGACGACTTTGAAATATGTCAAACAGGCAGGAGGATTAAGAGCGATCCAAGAATGTCCTTCAATCTTTAAGGAGTTTCTGTGACCTTCACAACCCTCGGGATAGGGACTGAAGATGGGAAAAAACACAAGGAGATATCAGAAATCCTTGGCTGAGTGACCTTGACTTGTTGAACTTCTTGTTTGAGTTGATGAACCTCGGGCTTCACTTGAACCTCTTGTTTCACTTCCTGTTGTTTGACCTTGGTGGTTGTTTGACCTTGACCTTGTGTGACCTTGGTGGTCACTACTTCCTGTTTGACCACGACCTGGCTTTCGTTCCGTTGGATGGTGACCGTCGAGGTTTTGGTCACGGTACCATCCACCAGAACCTCTGTCTCCTGCTTGTTGCTGACGGTTTTTAGCGCCCTCTGTGGAATTGTGCAAGAATTACAGTACAACTTCAACACTGCCTCTTGCCTTCAGTGCTTTGAATTCAGATCTGAGACGCACATTTATACGCACTTCTGAGACCGTTTGAAAGTTTAAAAAAGCCCTTTGCTTTGTTGAAGAGGGTTAAACTTTGAAAACTTGATTTGAAACGGAAAATACCACAAGAAACAAGTAAATTCATTTTTTTTCAAATTCTTCAAGTTTTGAGCTAAAATTACTTATGTTTGAGGCATATGTACCTGTATATACTCTGATAAACAGAGAGAAACCATTTAAGAGATATTAAAGATGAATTTTAATGATTTTTAATGAAAAAATCTGAGAGAAAAGCACTGAAAACTGCATAAGGAGGCATCCAACAATAGCCACAACAAACCATCAAAAACTTCTGCAACCACAACCTTGAAAAACACCTTACTCAAGAGTTAAAGGTTAAGGAGTCGTATTAGAACATCTTCTAAGAAGGCAATTCAGATCTGTGAATAATTATATCAGGTTGCCTACGTCACTGGATAACAAGGCTCTTTGTACACAACCAGGACTAGTGTTTTATCAGTTGCATCTGTTAACAGCGCCACCTACGCTGCAGTACATAACAGAACCAGTCTAATTAAAAAGGCAACATTTTTGCAAAAAATGCAGAATGTTTTTCCTCTAGCCTTGTGTCAAGCTACTGGTATACACTACTATAGTAGCATGTTCGAGTGTAAAAAAAATAGGGCTATGAATGGGGGTATCGGAGTAACCTGACATGATAGCCAGCTCAGGTAGACAGCCCTGTAAACCTTTTCTGCTGGGAGGAAGAAAGAAAAAGAATGCATCGGCAAAAACAAGATGTTTTCTCCTTCGGGAGAACATAATTACCCTGAGGATGGTGACAGATGTTGATCTTCAATAAACCACTTGGTAAATGATTGTGCACAAAGAGCTTTGTAACCCAGAAACTGGAGATAACAGAGTCGAGGCACAAACCTGCTTGGCGGCGTAGCCCGGAGCAGACACCTCCAGGGCCTCCTGCATGGCCTCCTGGGTTATCTTCTGGTGCGGCAAGACTTGGAAGAACAGCGTCACGTACATGATGATGGACTTCTTGTCTGGGATTTCCACATTCACATCTGACAGGGAAATATTAGAATAATGAGTTACAACAATGAATTAGACTATTGCTGAAAATACTACAATAATAATGAGTTACAATCATGTGACTGTCACTTGAATAATATTGGTGACAAAAGACTGTAACCGATCGTGAGTACCTAAAGGGACAATAATCCAACTCTGTTTACAAAATTATATAGAATGATTGATATGTAATGTAAAGAAACGCTGGCCTAAATTATACGGGAATCGAGTGACTGTAACCCAATAACTTCAGCAAGAACATTCTAAAAGTATTAACAGTAGTTTTCTTATTGGATTACTCTATAAACTATGCCAATCCATGTCTGTATATATAAAAATATGTCGTTATGTAAAGAACCCCTGGCCTGAATAACACTGGAATCCAGTGACAGAAACCCAGTAACTCCAGGGACAAGTTCAGGCAGATGGTATGTGTCTGATGACTTTAGAGCAGTCAGGGTCAAGGCAAGAGTAATGATAACACCACCCTAATGAGTTACAGACAACATCGAGAACAGCTTTGCAGGAGTTAGGCAGCATCGTGTGCCAGGGCTCGAAATACTGTAAATACATTAAAATTTTAAGTTCGCAGGAATTTACTCTCGTGGTAGCGGGAAAATGTGTTTGCGGTGGTTTTAAGTTAACAGTAGCGTCATAGACAGAAATCTCATACAATAATGGAAAAATGTTCGCGATGGTTTTAAGTTTGCGGTGAAGAGGTCACCACGGAAACCATGAACATAACACCATCATGAACGTTGCTGCATTTACAGAGATGTGCACCAGTGAATTGTTTTTCTGTGAGTGGTGCGCCAGTGTACCCAAATGTTTTCGCAGGTTTTTGTATATATAAAGATATGAAAGTATACCAGCATAAGTGTTGGAAAAATTTCTGTCATAGTACTTGTGCTTCGTAATGAACACAATGAAGCACTAGTAGTAATTAGTTTTTTTTTCTGATATTCTACTTTATTTCATGTGGTGCACCAGAAAATTTGCTGGCTCACCCAATTTATTATGTTGGGTGAAACAGTGAACCTAATCCCGAAAATGAACTTCAAGCCCTGTGTGTGAAGGACAAGTTTGACAGAGTGGAATGTGGTGTTGGCAAAGGAAAGGTACTCATGGGGGCAGGCTTGGAGATGTAAACTTTTAAGATGTTTCTTCACCTTTTCCCTACTGACATATACTGTAACTGACACATGTTAGATTGTTTGGAAGGCTATTTTTTTTATTGCTAATCTGCCATTCAAAACTTGTGAAAATATGTCGTGAAATCTGTGAGATTTCATTGATTTTACGTGACTCTTTGAAAGAATGCAGGAATGAATCATTTTATGTCCAAAACTATGTTTACACTTCTAAAATTGATCTTGTAAAGTTTATCTGTCTTGTAACAATTGTTTCTTTTGGTCCATGCTATCCTGTTGCTAAAACCTTTTGGGGACGGCATAACTGAAATACCGCATGGATGTGTCGGGAAGATTTGAGCTAAGCTGCCATTTCCCGAGCAAGAAATTTAAAACCGACAAAACAACAAGCTCTTAACATTTCTCAGCCTCAGCACACTCCAGTTGAGTGTGTTGCATTCTTTCAGATGCTCAAGTCAAAGTCTGACTTTCTGTGCAGTCTAGAATCAGGATTGTCACATTTACAAAATAGATTTGCTTGAAATGCTGAAAGAAAGGACAGAAAACTGATCTCAATTCATTTTAGCTCACCGGGGAGCTTATCTTTCATTTGTCATGACCGAGACGAAAGATGCTGTGTACAGTATTTACAGTACCGGTTCATCCTACCAAGGAAATCCCCCTGGCTCTTTTGGACAAGTGTACTGCAAAACTTTGAATATAGCTTAACATCCCATTGGACTTAGCAGCCCTTTCTGATAGCATGTCATTTCAGTAGCAACTCTATGTCCAGGGCAGGGTCTCTGACCTCTGAACTACACAAGCCGGTAAGGCCGAGCAAAACAAAATGTTGTTTCTGGTTAAGGCCTAAAAAATTTTGGGTCCGTCAGGGTTTAGCTAGAGTTTGTTGGGAAAACGGAACCAACACTTTTTTCTAGGTCTAAGTATTCAACTAAAGAAGAGTGCAAGGAAAGGAAATTCCCCTAGCTCTTTTGGACAAGTAGACAGCAAAACTTGGAACATAGCTTAATGTCCTGTTGGCTTAGCAACTCGAAAATTTGAAGTAGCATGTATGTTGGGTGAGCTTAACATTTGGGATTGAAACTCTCAAACTTTAAGTCGAAAGGAACAGTCACTAACCACAGGACTATGCAGCCTGTTGAGTATTCATCTAGAGGAGAAAGCAGGGAAAGGAGAAGGAGTGTTCTCACCTTCAGGGTCGAGGAGTCTGTCGATGTTGAGGTGCTCGTTGGCCACCTTGAAGGCGTGTTCCAGCCTCTTCTCTGTGCCCATCTTAGACAGGATATTATAATCAAACAGGTCTGGCCTGGGAGGGGGGGTGACAAGGTTCTGTCAACTCAGTTGCTCAATGAGTTTTGAGGTGCGGTATGCAAGTATACTTGTACTTCAGTGATAGTAAGAATCAACAGTTTGTTTGTTATTCATACAGTAACATTTAGCATCTTTTGCTAACAACATACAATAGGGTATTTCTTCGTATTCTCTGTGCAAGGACAGAGACCCTGAACTACTTGCTCAATGGCTAACATGAAAAGACCAGAAAGCAACTTTCAAACCGTACCTTCACATGTGTTTAGCGATTGAAGTTTTTGTTATATTTATCAATCACTTCATGGTTTGCAATTCTTTGGCATAGCATAGCTAAACAAGGCACACTTATTTAATTCCTTATACTAAGGAAAACCTCTTGACGTACCTGTACTTGTGGATGAGTGCATTAAAGGCATATCCATCCCTCCAGCTACTGGTGAAGTTAACAATGTCTACACTTCTATACCTGCAACAAAAGAAAAAAAATGTTGATTCCAATGAACACTGGTCATTACAAGTGAACTTTTGCAATAAGAGTACTTTTGCACCTTTTCTTAGAGAAGTGACCACTGAAAAACATGCTTGTTATCATTTTTGAATTTCACAATTTTTGCATAGCACTGCATGCTAAAGAATTGAGTGGTTTGCCATCTGATCGTAAAGTATTCACAGCCAGACACACAAACTGATACACAGACACACACATCTACAGACAAATATATATTAGACACACACACAGACAGACTGACAGATACACAAATAGGCAGACAGACAATAACTCACCCCTGAGTAGTTTGCCTGCACCAGGCGAGGAGAGTTTTCTCCAGGTTGCTTTGCTGTAGATCAGCCATCACACACACACACACACACACACACACACACACACAGACACACACACACACACACACACAGACAGACACACACACACACACACAGACAAACACACACACAGACACAGACAGACACACACACACAGACACACACACACAC
>NC_049987.1:24631841-24686956 GCF_000003815.2 Branchiostoma floridae | reverse complement strand
ACACACAGACTGGCACACACACAGACTGGCACACACACACACACACACAATAACTCACCCCTGAGTGGTTTGCCTGCACCAGGCGAGGAGAGTTTTCTCCAGGTTGCTTTGCTGTAGATCAGCCATCACGTCTTTCATAACATCCTTTACTTGCCAGTGGAGAATGATGCTCCAAACCAAGCCCAGAGTCAGCTTGGGGTTCCCGTCTACGATATCGTTGCTACTGATATTAACTAACTTTACCTGCAGAAAAAAAGTAAAGGGAGAGGGACATTTAGCTTGCATGTGCAACAATTTTTACACAAGAAGTTGAAGAACACTCCAGACCAACCCCAGAGTCAGCTTGGGGCTGCCGTCTACGATATCGTTGCTACTGATATTAACTAACTTAACCTGGAGAAAAAAAGGAAAGAGAGAGAGAGAAAACCATTCAACTTGTACGTGTAGTTTACAAACACTGTGTCATATTATACAAGAATGCTACAAAATCCAAACCCAGAGTGTGCTTGGTTTACTTGCAATAATGGTAAGGAGAGAAAAAGACAAATTTAGCTTGTTCAAGAAACAACTTTTATACCAGAACACTCTAAACCAAGCCAATAGTCAGCTTGGGTTTCCAGTCTATAATATTGTTGACTCACTAAACTTACAGATACAGTAAAGGGAAGGAGAGGTTTTTCTAGAGACAATAATAGAAAGCAGCAGCCCAAACATAGCCACTGATCAAAACAGTAAAGAGGAAAAGAAAGCAATGTTTGGGCTGTTTGCAACCATTAAAAGAGAGCGCAAAATAAATACATAATACAGGAAACCTGTAAAAGAACAAACATTCTCACTTACACACCAGAAAAATACTTCCACACAGCTTCCTTTTAACTCACCAGCTTCACAGACAAGACAGCCAGTACCAAGTGCAGGGTATATCATCACATCAATCCTCTCATATGCTTATACACGTAATACCTTACACTTGACCTTGTCATTACAAGTCCTTTCCCATCATAGCATGCTGATGTCTTCATGTTTCAAAAGGCCGCAGATTTTCTGATGAAAGTTGCCGATAACGTATCGGATCCCCACAAGAATTTAAGTATTCCGGTCAGATTGCGGGCAGTTCGTGGCTTAGGTCTCAATTTACTACCCATCTGTTTATGGGAGGACGAGTAACATATGGTGTGTCAAATGATGTTTCAGATATCGTCATTTGGAACACTGATGCCGTATATTTGATATGGCATCTAGTGCAATTTCTTAATGCAAACAGTTATTCGAAATGCACAAATGGTAAACTAGATGTAAAATTAGTGTCAAATGATATTTAAGACATCATAATTTAGTAATACTGCTGCAGTGTATTTGTTATGGCTAGGGCTGGGTACCGGTACAGAAAATTCAGGTCCAGGTCCGGTTCAGGTCCAGAGGATCAGGTCCAGGTCCGGACCTGAACCTGGACCTGATTCAGTATGACTCATATCAATGGTCCATTTCACTAAAAAGAAATCTGTTTGGTGGAGTATTAGACTCATACTGGCGTTTTAAAACCCTACAGCGCTAACTGCACCTGTACGATTGGCTGTAAAACTTGGTAAAAATTATAATAAACTCTACTCTACTTCACTCTTGTTATTTTCTTCCATCTACAAGTGCCAAAACGTGTGAATACCTGATGAAATAATCTGTTAATTTTCTAATCGGTCCAACATCCGGTCCACCTAATTTTTTCAGGTCCGGTTTTTCTGGACCGGTCCAATAAGAAAAACCGGTTTTGTACCGGTACGCTGTACCGATACCCAGCCCTAGTTATGGCATGTACTGATTTATTTTCAGGCAATTTCTTGATGCAATACACATCAAAAGCCTCGTAGATGTAAATTATTACAATGTTGTAAATCACCTTCATTCCCTGAGGTGTAAGCATTCGGTAAAAGATAACCTTTCCTCAATTCCTCAGGAATCTGATCTCTTGGTAAAAAAAGTTTGAAAATGCTGAGGAAAAAAAATCTATAAAATTTTGCATCAGGAACAGCGCTTTTCCAAGCTTCTCAGCTCTTGCCCTAAAGCTAAGGGCACAATCCGCCGTACATGGTTTTTGTCCGTACATTTTTTGGGAGGCCACGTCCGCCACGTTTTTCTGAAAACGTGGGGAGACCGGGAAGGACTGGCAAGAGCATGGATGGAGTGTTGGATTCCGTACGATTTCCTACGGAGGCAGTACTTCCTACTCACGGATCCCCAAAAATTGCCCACGTTTTGGCACATAGACAGCTCGTATTTGCACGTATGGTGGGTTGTGCCCTTAGATTAACATGCCACCAAGGAAATTTTTACACAGCTAACTCTAGGAACATGACACCATGTTTCACCCCAGCAGAAGGCTATTAGCAAAGAGATAAGCATGGCCTTGGACAGGGTCTGGCCTCCAGGCTAAGGGTAAGATGTATAGACCAACAAACTGCAGGAGGAGCTGCTTAGGTGGACATTGGCAAGACCACCAGCCCCTTCCTTGTGTCACAAGGGTCTTCTATAAATCCCTGGGGTCCAATCAGGAAAATGGAAAATTTGGAGAGAAGCCAAGTCCTGGTAAGAAGTTCTGAAGGAAGGATACTAGGTTTAACATCTGTGCTGTGCCTTTGGTTTCTATCATTTTAATTGCCGAAATTGCTGAGACAAGTACAACTGTCATTGTTTTAAGATCTGTGTGTGTTCAAAAGGAACGGAATCACAAAATACAGTCAAACCTGTACGAGTCAGGGATAAACAAGTCCACTAGCCCTATTGTCCAGGGCAAGTGAAAGTGCTGTTCGGGCAAGTGCATGTCCTACCCCACTTGTCCGATCGGGCAAGTAAGATTTTTCCATTGATTTTAGTGCAATTTTGACATACTTGTTACTTTTTACAGTCATGACATCAAGCAATTGTCTACAGAGAATTCCATTGCTGGAAGTGAAAATGCATATACTAGTAACAGTGACATTTGAATTTTGGGCAAGTGAAAAATTGGTTCGGGCAAGTACATTTTTTATGTGCTTGCCCGATAGGACAAGTGGATTTTAGAAAACTTGTTCAACCCTGCGAGTGAGCACCTCTACTTAAGGACCACCTGGTCAATGTAACCACTTTTTGGTTGTTTGTTAGATAATTTTATAACTGACACAACCATTACGAATCCTGTCTTAAGAAACCACCTGTCTATTTAGACCAAGTCCCCTAAGTGGTCTTCTTACGCAGTTTTAGCTTAAAAGCTTTTACTTAGGGTCCCGACTCAGACTTTTGTACAAAAATGCCTTGAGTTTTAATTAGTTAGAAGATTACTAGTACTTTGTGTGATTGTGAACAAAATGTTTTTGTCTGCAGAATTATTACTCTTTCAGACATTATATACAACCAAGCAGGAAAGGAAGTTGAGCTTTGCCAAAAAAATCAAGCCTTATCTTTTTTCCAAACCTACAATGCATTTACCTTGGCAGAAACAAAGTAACAAAGAAGAAATCGAACCACAATCGCTATATCCTCTTCCGATGTATCCGGTTCCCAAACAACATTTGCCCTAAATCCCAGGATAAGGTTCCCCTTTCGTCAGACACAGAATAACGTATCTGCACTTGAACTTGAATGGCTGCTACGATTACTTTCACAAGCCGTCGTCTATTATAGGCCTGAACAGTCGTTGTTACAATCCAGATAAATGGAGAATCGATCATTGGGACCACCAAAGGGTCCCCACATGTCAGAAGGATCGAACAATTCACCGGTGGTATCCGCTAGGCTGGTAACCAGTGTTCTACCCAACCTGAATTTTGTTTCCGGCCCCTGGATTTTTAATGGAAATTGTCGTAGGCTTCCATGTGATGGTCCAAGGGAGGTCTGGGAAGGTTTTGAAATCTGAAGACCCTCTGAAACGTTATTTCCAGCATTTTGAGGGGCAAATTTTGTCAGTAGAGTAGACTCAGCTTGGTTCAATGGCATTTGAGATGAATTTCTGGAGATCTTTGCAAAATTTCTTTCACATCTTTTCACAGTTGGTTTCCGTTTTATAGCTCCATCAGGGGGACAAAAATTAGTTGCAGAAGCAGGTTGATGCTTAGCAGCCTGGGTCAGGTAAAACACCCCTCCAAAGGAGAAAGGTTACCAGGCTAGGTATCCACTGGCAAGACACCAGGACTAAGAACCTCTGCCAAACCTCAGCCTTCGACTGCAAATTGTAAACGGCAGAGGAAATTGGATCAGAAATTAGATCTTGTCCCGCCATAGGAGCCAACCTCTTTGTCATTCCTGCCAAAAACCAAATCTTTACGAGACCTGGTCAATGCAATCTAGACAACAGCTCTTAAATGTACAGTACAGTTTGAAATCTTTGCTGTGTCTTTCAGTTTGTGGTTTTGTTGGTGACCTGTTACTGTGAACACAAATTGTAAACATATCTACTGTTTTCCATTGCAAAGTAACACTTAAGTTGTTACTTTGGCAAAATAAAAAATATTGCCAACTCGTCATTTTCATTGCACAGCAAACATCTACAAGTTCAAAGTTTAGTAATTTTGGCATCTGTGTTCGGATATTTGATATGTGATGCAAGAACATTCATGAAAGAAGATTAAACTGCACAAAACCCTACACAGCCATAGATTTGAGATGAGTTCCAATTTCTTCCAACATATTACTTCATTCATGATGTCATTTACAAATACAGATGAACTTTCATCCTAAATAAACATTCATGGCCCCATTTCCAGCTTAATATTCTTTCTTCAGTACACAAGCCATTTTGATAGAGGGTGTCAATCCTTCCAGCAGAACATTGGTTTATGAAGTATGAAAGTGCTTACTCAAGCAATTTGACATGGTTCACCTGAGCTATGTGTTCTACTTACATGAGGTATATTCAATTCCAGGTGTTGTGTGTATTAAATTTCAATTTAGGCAACACCAATTTAATTTTTTGGTTCTCACATTCAAAAAATAATGCTGAATTGCAAAACCAATATGAAAACTGACTCTGAGGCAAGTCTGAACATGAACTGATGTGTAGTTCTGCATGGCTTGGACATTCATTGACAAAAAGGGCTAGTTGCTGAGAAACCAAGCCCAGAGTTTAACAAGTTTTCATAAATTCACCTGTCCTATCGGGCAGGCAAAAAGTTTACTTGCCCGAACCAACTTTTCATTTGCCCGAAATTTAGGTAACATTTTTACATGTTTTTGCACTTCCATCAATCAAATTCTTTTATCATTGACACTTTTCCGGTGTCAAACAATGCTTGATGCCATGAGTATGAAAAGTAAGAAGTAGATCAAAATCTCACTCATAGAAAAACCTTACTTGCTCAATCGGGGTAGGTTATGCACTTGCCCAATCAGCATTTCACTAGCCCGGGAGAATCGGGCTAGTGGACTTGTCCAACCCTGCAAGTCTCTGAATTGACAGGTGGAGCATATGGCTTTGCCTCACCATGATTATTGATCATTTGTCAGAGTGTGGGCCCAGCTGATTTTCATCACACCTTTTCATCCGCTGACCTATTTCCACAGGCACTCAGGCCTGCACTGTTATAGACTTGTGAAGACATACAACACTAGGCCACTCAAGTTAATGTCTGTTATAGACTTGTGACTAGGCCACTCAAGCTGATGCATGTGAATGACATCTTTAACATGCACACATACAATTCATTTGAAAGGAGTTGGCTGACTTACATATATGATGTTGAAAAAAGCTGACGTATGGAAATCAAGGACTTTTGTTTCTGAAGTTGATTTCTGTCACTTATCTTAGCCATAATACATCTAACATATACCGTGAATCCATCTAATATCCCAGTAAGGAATTTTACCAGTTTGGGACAAAAGGAGTAACTCACAGCATTTCATTCTGGACTGGAGGTGGGAACAACTTTTGTTCTAGCTGGCCTCAGCACAGTAATAGAGCGATTGCAACAATGAAATTTCAGTGGTAACTGTAATTAGTGACCGCTAAAGTCACTGCAATGAATTTACCTTAGATCAAGAACTACAGTACTCAGTAAATATTGTAGTACTGTGATTGTCATTCTCTTTAAGCTGACATAAACACACACACACACACACACACACACACATACACACACACACACACACACACACATCAAGACATTATCTTGAGACTATGTTACGACTTTCAAAAGTTGTCCATCTTCCAGAAATCTTTAAGCCATCTTCTAACAAAAGCAGTAGAAGAAAGAGTACTCTCAAGATAGCCCAAGGCACAGGAAGGAAAGAGGCAGAGGCATACTCACGTTATGCTTGTCTAGTACTTGCAGTGCTCTATTGACGTTATTCAGGTAATGTACTCTCATACGACCCTTCTCGCGAGCCTGGAACACAAAATGAAATGGCAACACATTAATTCCAGCGGCAGGGACAAGCATTACAGATTGGACATACCATCTGTATCTAGCGCTCCTTTTTTTAAGCTTGTGACATATCTTTCCTTAGGCCACACTTATTCAATTTCTAGGTTCTCTGATTCATAAAAAATATTGTTTTGGGGCAAAATCAAGATAAAAACGGACCTTGATACACAAAGTATTAACAAGGGAATAAAACCAGCTCCAGGTTTGCCTCCCTGCCCTCCATTTTCCTTGTGAGCGCTTGCTGATTTTTTTGCTGAGAAACATCCGAGAAACAAGAAATTAAGACGGTATGGTCTAAGGGACATACCTTTCTCACCTGTCGAGATACCTTACTCACCTGAAGAAGTCACAAAAGTCACCAGATCCGAACCTGAGCTACAAACAAATCTTTTCCTAACATCGGAAACTAGATGAAGCGTAAGTCTTTACCTACAGCACACAGTATGCGCTGACACTCTGCATGACCAGGGAAACAAGCCGACGCAGCGAATCAAATGGGTGAAGGAAGTGAAATTGGGACCGCAAAAAACTACTCGTCTCCATATAATCCTTATTGGTTGTCACAAGCATCAGCCTTAACCGCCGACTGTAAAAGGGAACAGTGATATCTTCCCACTGCAATAACTTCAGGCCTAGGAAAATAATGCTGTGTTTCCTGTTTCTCGACCTATCCTAGAAAAACCTGCCGACCCTAGACTTTTATTGGGTGGACAGTGGAGTCACATAGTTTCTAAAATCTTTATTCAGCCAGCTTCCTATTAAAGTCAAAATACCACCTGTTATACATAATATAGCATAAATGTATCCACAGATCTGTAACCATTAAGCACAAAATTGAAGTTTGACATTGAAAATATAAGTGTCCTCATGCATTTGAGTTTGTTAAAATGTATTGTATCACTAGAGTTTTCGCCTATGTCTAAAAAAAAAAGATTAAAGAAGGAAGATAATCCCTACCTCCCGCCCCTACTTTTGTCAGGACTGAAACAGGAAACATTTTTTTCCTCGGCCTAACATTTACCCGGGGGAACCACTTTGACTGATTGCTGTGAGTGATTTCCTCATAATCTACATAAGGAGAGAGTGCAATAAAGGGATCCTCCACCTAATAACATTACAGTATATCAAGTCTCCGTGTCGGCACTTTGCAGGTCTGCAATGTTTCTTGGGAGTCGGGCTGGGGGTAAATCTTCGAGCACGGCGCACCTCAAGGAAATTACCGTAAATGTAGCTAGGTTTGCAGTTACAAACTACTATTTTCATGCACTCACGATGAAGAGGAAAATCACCATGAAACATTTTGTTCTGTCTTCTGTCATCTACCCCTTTGTCTAAACATCACATGTACGTAATACATATTGTACAGTATTATGATGTGTTGGATGCAACTGTTCTGTCCGTCTGCAGTACCCTTGTCAAATCGCTAGTTTCCGTAAAGTCATCATTTTTTCCATTCATGTAGCGATATGTGATTCAAGCGCTACAGCGAACTCAAAACTACCGCAAACACTCCATTTTCTCCTTACCAGGAAATTCAAAATCACTGAGATCGTAAATGCGTTTACAGTAACCGCTCTCTACATAGCCGATAAGAAAATTTACCTGTACTTAGTGATTTTAGGATCAAAAATTGATTCTTTAACACTTTATCAAATTTGTGGGACAATATCATCTGTTAATATTGAGGAATAAATCTTCATTGTAAAGCACAGATCTACTACATGACCTAAAGGCACTACAGTCAACAGTTAGATTTCGGTAATGGCAAAATCTTTGGCTCCTCTAAATGAGGTTATTGGAAATAACATATAAATAAGTCAATAGTGCTCGATACGGCTAGCGCCTTGGTAGTGCCGAGATTGCACCAAGCCAAAGAGGTCAATTTGTAACTGGTAAAATCTTGTTTTGTGCATGCCAATAGGAGAGGAACATGATTGGAATTTCTTGCATCAGCCATTCATTGTAGAGCTTGTTGTAATTTAGAAAAAGCAAGATGAGTAAACTTGCCTCGTTTTGAAAACTACAATGGGTGTAAATGCAGTACTTATCAATCAGCTTGTAGGCTTTTGACACCTGTCACTGAATATGAAACAATAAATCTAATTTGAATATGGGGAGTATTGTACAAAACAGCTTCAAACTGACATTATAAGGCCCAATTTACCCAAGGAAAATTTAATAAGCAATTCTAGGTATTGTATTTCTCTCTTTGTTGTTTTGCATTGTCCCTTCGTAGATTCCCTTTGTTCTCTTTGTAAATCACTTTCTTCAATCTTTTGGTACTCAGATCTTTACGGAATTTAACTTTCTCCCTTTTTCTCAGTTCAGACGTTTGCTCACTGCTTCTTTCACGTGTCTTTACCATGATTGTATCTCCATGGTTTCCCTTGTGCTCTTTGGATCTTTGCACCTTTCAAACGGCAAATTTACACCAGACATGGAAAAATGACCACATCATATCATCGGCTGCGTGGCGCGTTGGTACACCCGATCCCTCGATCTCAGAAGTTAAGCAACGCGCGGTCCGGATAGTGCTTGGATGGGGAACCAACCAAGGACGTCCGGATTGCTGTAGCCTCACGAAAAAGATTTCCACGAAATCATCTTCCGGGAAGGACGTAAAACGGGGGTCCCGTGCTCGAGGAGGTGCCTCGACCACGTTTAACAGCCTCATTACTCATACTTGGGGTACCTACTGGCTGGCAAAATACACCAGATGATTATTAGCATTTTTACATCAGACAGGTGTGAAAAATGACCACATCATATCACCAAACTAAACAGTACTTTATCACGGCTTCATGAACTGCCAGTCTGAACCCATCTGAAAGAACTGGGACAGTTTGGGATCCGTTAAGCCCCAGGAAAGTGTTTTCATACATCTGGCTTTCCTAGCGCCTGGAATGTGGGACAATTAGTGCTGGAACAACCAGAATGTTGGAATCTGGAATTCCTTAATTGCTATGAGGGTTTAGGGTTTGTCTCACAAAGGATGTTAAAATGATCTTGTTGTCTTTATGATGTCAGTCTTTCAGATTTGCTGGTTTGACCAAAGAAACTGGTTTGTACAATACTCCAAATATTCAAACAAAATTTTATTGTTTCATAGTTGCATCAGGTTTTAAAACCTTGTTTTTTTCTGTTGTACAAATGTTTTGACAGTCTTCTTTCCTATGCTGTCGTCCTCAGAGTCATATAACTTTTGTGCTAAAGGTGTAACGTGAAACTGTGCTATTGTGAGGTAGTTGTTATGTTCTCAACCGTTAACATTAAACCTTAATACCGCTACTTCTCAAATCAGCAAGGAGAAGCAGGGGCAACATTAACGTTGAACAACTATTTTTCTACGAACACAGATGAAGTTTACAGTGTTGAACAGAAACGGGGGAATTGGGCACTTTTTTTCGAGACCCACTTACGTAGGCAGGCCTAGTGCGTGTTCCACGAGTTAACAACAGAAATGAGTTTGATGCCATCGGAAAGAAAATCATTCAAGCTTTCTATAGATATATAATATATTGAAATCGATGCAGAAACAACAGAAATATGATCAACAGAAGTTGATATTCCAAACTTTTTGTGTTGAGTTTAGATACAGATACGGCTATTTTAGAATGACTAATTTTTCTACAAACACAGATGAAGTTTACTGACCAATTTAGTTCCACAGAGGATCTCCAGCAGGCTGAGAAGTTTGGTTCCATCTTTCAGATCTTCAAACAGTTCACGAACCTGTTGGCCTTCAACCTGCAGAAAAAAATAAAAATGAAAATTTTATTAGATTTAGATTATTGCTTCTACAATATGATCAAAATGCATTTTCCAAATCATCATTAGTACAGTACTAGGCATTCAAAGTTTCATAGGACATAAAAAGACTACAGACCACTCAAAAATCATGACCACAGTATGTCCTGAACACATCACATCAAAACCAGCAGCCCAACTGCAGTACTATAACAAACTGCTAGGGAGCCCAAAATCTAATAAAATTCCAAGGTTTCGTGCAACTTCCAAGACCTGCCCTTTCACCAAATATGAAGACAACCTACCAATGCTAAATTCTACACAATGTACTTATTGTAGAGTGTAAAATGTACTTTTAAATTACTTATCATGGTGCATCATACACAGTAGATTTCTACATTTATACTCAGAGCATGAAAGTTATTACCTGAAGAAAATTAACTCTCGAACATACGTAATGAAGACTATCCTATGGGATTCAACAATAAATTGACTTCCAATCTTCTTTTCCAGTCAATTAAACTCAACACTTCATTAACTTTATGGGTCCTCACTTCTATGTTAATCCCACCATATAAGTTATAACCACAGAAGTAATCTATTTTGAAACATTGCTAGGATCTACTTGTAATATCAATAAGAATCTCAGTGTTACACTGTTTTAGAGGGTATATAAAGGAAGTCTCATACATAGCCTTTTAGCAGCAGTAGGGTATTGCGTTGTTACCCACTGTATCTAGGGCAGGGGATTCAAACTCAGGCCTCTGGGATTCGAACTCAGGCCTCTGGGATTCAAACTCAGGCCTCTGGGATTCAAACTCAGGCCTCTGGGATTCGAACTCATGCCTCTGGGATTCAAACTCAGGACTCTGGGATTCGAACTCAGGACTCTGGGATTCAAACTCAGGACTCTGGGATTCTAACCCAGGCCTCTGGGATTCTAACCCAGGCCTCTGGGATTCGAACTCAGGCCTCTGGGATTCAAACCCAGGCCTCTGGGATTCGAACTCAGGCCACTGGGTTCTGGGCCAAACACATTAACCATTAGCATTAGGCCGACTGGACCTGACACTGTTTCTAACATACATCAACCAACAGAACCTCACACTGTTTCTAACATACATCAACCAACAGAACCTCACACTGTTTCTAACATACATCAACCAACAGGACCTCACACTGTTTCTAACATACATCAAATACTTTCACTAATACAAGTCTTTGTTTTCACAACAGGAAGAGATATTGGACCATGACTTCTTTTCACGGCTGATGTATCATTTGGGTCATTGTCCCACTGACCATATTATGATAACATTGCAGGGCTTCAATATATCGGGTGCATATTGCACTTTTGTTCACCCAAAATTACAGCAGTGCGCCTAGTTTTTTAGTTTGAGTTTAAGTGCACCAGTACATCTAGATATTTAAGTTGGGTACTCTTGTACTATTGGGTACTATATAGACTCTGTGTGTGTATAGAATTTTCTTGATATGAAGTGTCGGAACAAATAATAAACCTTTCATGCAGTACTTTTCCAAAATGTTGAAGTGACAAGTAGCCATAGAATTGGGACTTATCTATCTTGTGTAGTGCAGCCAAAATGTTTGCTGTGTGCCTTTACTTTTAGGTTAGGTGCCCCAAATGAATTTCAAGCCTATAAATTACTTATGTAATTGTCCTACCAACCATTAGGGTAAACACAAGCACTAATGAACCAACGCAATCATCAACACAAACTAATTAATTATACACTTTAATTTCTGCAATTAAAAGAGAGCAGCTCATCAGGGGCAGCAATCCCAGATCTAGTGCCCGAGGGGCAAGCACCCGGGCGCCTCAAATTAAAGGTAAAGTCAGCCTAATGAAGTGTGTTATGATCATTATAATAAAGGGATTCAATCCTTCCTTTCTTCCTTCCTTCCTTCTTTTGTTCTTTCATTTATTTTCATTTATTTCTTTCATTCGTTCTTTTTCATTCATTCATTCGTTCTTTCATTTGTTCATTCATTCATTCATTCCATCTATCTATCGATATGATTGTATTTAATGTAAATAGCTATTTTCCCCTAAACTGGTCCTCTTGGAAGAACGGCCTAGGTTGACAGGGCATTACCAGTATAAATAAAGGTTACTACTACATAAAGGTTACCCACCCATGGCTCATTTGTACCAATGCAACAACCCTTTTCCACTACTAGAGAGTCTGCCACTGCTGACTATCCTAACATTTGACAGATCACTCAATAAATTTCATAAAGAATGAATCTTCATTATGAGATGATATCTCTATCGCAAATTTAACACCACTGCGAACACTCCATTTTCCCCTCACAACGGAATAAAATAAAAATCACTGCAAGCTTACATTTATCTACAGCATTATCTGTGTATCAGTGCTGGGTGCTGACCTATGTACCGAAGGGTGCCACAGTGTCTAGTACTGGATGCTTTTCATCCTGCTTTAGATAACGTGTCCTCAAAATATATCCTGGCCTCAGGACAACTTCTATATAAGTCTTCTTGTGTGTGCTCAAAGGACTATAGCAAGAGTAGGACAAATTTTGCCTTAATAATCATTAATGCAATATATTCGACCCATAAGACCTTTGATACAGATGTGTTATGATGTGTACCCTGTTTAACCTTTCTATTCCACCTTGGACTAACCCCAATGCTGTGTCACTACTTGAGATTGTAACTTTCTTTGTCAGTTTGAATTTGAAAATTTCAGAGCTGATGTCAAGGCTAGCTGTTTGCTATTTAGTGTATCATCTTTATGTCCTTGACTTCCTTCATGATAGATCAAAAGAAATAAACCTTGCCTATGAAAGTATGAATTATGTTCTCTTTGACTTCAGCTGAAGTCTATTACATTATTCTTTCAGATGGAGCACTGGAACATTTCTTGATCTTTTAAAAGCCTAGAGTAAAGCACAATGTGTATAATACATAGCCAGGCAAACAATCTTGCAAAGGTTATCTGTTTTTTTCTCTCATGTTGTAAAGGACTAGAAGTCAACTGGGGCATACAAATAAAAGCCATGGCTGTAGTCATTCATATTTTCTACTTAATATGTATTATTCTTCCAAACGGCATGATGCAATTGACCTTTTCTGGATCCTTTCAAAGATTAAAATGAAGTTCATGTGTAGTTATTCATAATTCAACTTGCTTTGTATCATTCTTTTTTAAATGGCACAATTTGGAACTGACTTTATTCTTGATCCTTAACAAAGTGAAGTTCACGTGCGTATTAGGAAGACAAACAGTTATGTAAAAGGTTCAGAATGTTTTTCCTTTTTTTTCCCAACCCGTTGCTTACATACAAAGGTCAAGGTTTCTTTCTAGCCAAAAAGAAATGTATCATTCTTTCAAATAGCACAATGGAACTGACGTTTCCTAATCCTTTAAAAGCACAGACTGAAGTGCATGTTTGTCTAACAAAGACTGGCAAACAGTCTTGCTGAAGGATCAGATGTTTCAGCTTATGTTTTGAAGGACTGTATGTCAAATTTTGAAATCCATGGCTTTGCTTTATATTCTCTTGATCCCTTAAAAGCACCAAGTGAAGTACGTGTGTATATTACGCAGACGGACAAACAGTCCCGCCAAAGATTCAGATGTTTCGGCTTTTTTCCCCCCACTTGAACGAGACGGACAATATTGGTCGAACCTTCACACGTTTTCAGGCCAACCAAACAGCGTCCCAGACTACTCAAACAGGCACCACTTCCCTGTAACCAGTCATTTCCACGTAGTGTAAATCCTAGAACTAACACAGTTATATGTGCCATATTTTATAAAATACAAGCTCGCTTCCAATAAGAGATAAATTTGAAAACTTTACTACTGTTACTTGTACTTAACTGTCTCCAGGACCCGTCCCTTCATCCCAGGATGGAAATCCACTTGTTAGAACAAAAATTTTACCACTTCTGCCAAAAGATCTGAACCTCATGGTGACATGTAACCGATGAAAATGCATTCTCGTAAGCTTAAACTGACAGATTTAACACCGAAAATTAACAACTTGGGCTCCAAAGTAATGAGTAGGATAAGCAACATTTTTAGGCCTGAGACCGCCAATCATATCCAGAAAGATTCAAGAATTTAATCTTGTATAATAAATAAGAAGATGGGCGATCATATATTCAAGAACAATGGACAATACAATATTCAATTGAAGCGCTGAAGGACATACTTACACTTATATTCATAAATGCTACATACAACAAGTGAACAGCTTGACGACACATCTACACTACACTCTGAAGGACACATTTACACTTAGCCTATTCTCAATATGCCAAATGAACAGCTTGACACATGCGAACCGCTGATCCCACTCGGTGTTTTAAAAGTGCATCATCTCAGACGTAATCGGTCCTCAAATGCATCAACAAATGTGGGCAAACACGGCACTTAACCACGACAAACACCAACAGTACCAGCCATACATCACTTTTCAATAACTGACGTGACGTCACGAGCTCCGAATCAAAGACAGGGATCGAAATGCCACCAGCATATGCAGGTTAGTGCAGGTAAAATTTATGATGTCTACCTGCACCAAACCTACACTGGTCCATGTACTGGGTTTTAGACATAAATGTCCTATGATGTAGGTGCATATGGATTGTTATTAGCTGCATTGACTGTTAACAGCTATAAGCTATAAAAGAAAAAATAGCAATTATGGTTCCTCAACAATTTCAGTATGATCCATAATACTCCCTAAATTCATGGTGGTAATGCAGGTAAAATTTGTCTGGTGCAGGTAATTTTCAATGCACCAGTGCAGGTATGGAGAAAAAAGTATTTCGAGCCCTAAGTCACAAACCCTGAATCAAACAGTACCGCAGCAGCTAGGACTAGAAATGTCGAGTATCGACACTTGGTAAGTGTAAATATGCCTGTAGGCGTAGGAGGGCGCCATGGGTAAATTTGACTAATGTTTCTCAGCGCTGTGCAACTGTCCCCCACACATGGCCCATCAAATAAAACTTTCAACTGTTCCCCACACCCTTTTTCTACTAGAGAATGTGAACACTCTCAGGCACCTTTCCTTCCTTCACTTTTCTTAACATTATTGCTTTATTATTTCATGTGCAAAATAAACGAACTTACAAAACAAACATTTGACAGATCGCTCTACGAATTTCAGACTAAAAGACCAATTTTCATTTACGTTTTGTATCTTTTTTTTATACTTTTCAATGTTGCATCACATTTCAAGTATGAAATAAAGGAACATACAATTCCAGGTTTGTTACTGTATAGTCTCTCAGCATTTGTTGTCTAGCAGAAAGGGGGAACCAAAGCCCAACTTTTTACAAAAAAGAATGTCATAAATTCCTAGCAATGAAATACTTAGGAATCAAGGCAGAATGTTTGTTGCTAAATTCAGCTGGAATTCTCCAATACGAGACTGTAATTTCTATTACAATGGTTGTTGTGGGCTGAACATCAATATCTTAATCATATAATCAATGCCCTAAGACCAGGCCAAAATTGATAAAGCAATAAAACGTAGCAGTATGACTGTTGTCGAAAACTTTCCACTTGTAACACTACTACAGTACTGTCAGTCTAAACAGATTATGACTCCACGCAAAAAAAAAAAAATCACAGGTCTTAGTAGCAAGTGTGCAGATGTTGACACACTGCCAGCACCAAATCCATAGGTGTTTTTGGCACCAATAGACAGATTAGCCGTGAGGCTCGGTGGGCGTCACTCCACCGTCATGGGGGCAGGGGCATGGTGAGTATCGAACTCAGGACCTACTGATTCTGATTCCAATGCTCTAGCCGTTGCGCCACACAGACACCCCGCAAAGAAACTACACGCAAAGGAACTACACTAAAAGCAAAACTTACAATCACATATAAACCAAATATACGACCAAACAAACTTCTGTGCTTTTTTTACAAACATTTTACAACTTTGAACATATTACTTTGTGTTCCCTAAGTAATAGCTGACTGTGTTCACAGCCTGCAAATATATCTTCTCCTTTACGAATTACAGTCGTAACAAATACTGTATAAGAGTACATGTTAAAAGGGATTTATTCATGCCGTAGTTAGAAATTGGAGCATTCACAGTGATTCTAAGTTTGCGGTTGAAACTGCTGTGCAGGATTTTACTGTAACAATGAAATGTTCGCTGTGGTTTTATGTTCGGGATAGAGAGTTCACAATGAAAAATGCGAACATAAAACAACTACTTATATTTCCCCTCTTACAGTGAGTAATGTCACCAGTATTGACTCACTTTATAGACACACTGCATAATCGATACTAAACCTACATATGTCCAACAGTACAGGAAACAGTCATAGCAAGCTGAGCAATCAGAGACGCACTTTTATCGACAGAACTGCCACGTTATATCGTACCTGTTGCCAGCATGTGTACTCAACACGAAAATCAATCAAAGGCGAGAGGCTTTATGGTTCATCGTTCCTTCGGGGAGACCGACTGAACCGTATCCGCATTGATTGACTCCAGAATCTGATACACTTGTCTGGGATTGGCAATTAACAGTAAACATGACATAAATGCAAACTCAAGCAGTTCACACTAGGAGAAACTTTCACAACTGTGCTCTTGCCCACAGTGCTACCATGAAAATGCATATTTTGCTTTGTTTCAAAAATGCATTGGTAACACATTACTAGAAAAGAGTCAGAGGGCGTGCAAAGCAGGATGTATGAGTGATACTAAGACACACTTGTCTGGGATTGGGATTAACAGTTAACATGACATAAATGCAAACTCAAGCAGTTCACACACTCAGAGACTTCACCAACTTTTGCCTACGGTGCCACCAACAGAGCGTAGATTATACGGCTTCCTTCCTAAAATGCACTGATAACATATTGTCTTCTAGATCTAGTTCTACAGAACTGGAAAAGAGTTGCAATGTCAAAAGGGAATGCAAAGCATGAGCCCTGACTGTGTATGAGGGAGCTTAAGAAGTTAGCATCAAACCTTAGTCTGTGTAACAAAAACTCCGCTGTCCAGGGCTGTAACTGGCCCCTCCTAGGGGGCCGGCAGATGTTTGGCGGGCTGCTATAAGCGAGATTTAATCAGGCTACGTCAAACCTCTGCATGTAAAAGAACCCAGCACACGCAGCAAGAAGGGAAATTGTGACACAGTGTGCTTGCCTAAAAGTAAAAAGCGAGCCATAAAGAAGCCACATTTCACTACCACTGGCTACTTGAAAACGGATCATGATTCACCTTAATTCATGATGACTACTGTATTAGGGACTGCCATACTTTCCTCTTAAGCAAGGAAGGGGGGCTGTTTCAATAAGACATGTACAATTTACCAATGTACAAATCACAACAGCACTCTCTAATAGTCTTCTTCAATTTTTACACAACAATCCTCAAATTTTCAAAATGAGCCAAAAAGCCTAAAAAATACCAAACATCTCAATACATGACTATTTTTAGGTCAAGTAGATATTATTGACCAAAACTCCAGACAAATAAGGAAAAAGATTCGCTTATCTTTTAACAAACACAAAGGTCCTCACTTGTCTAGACACACTTATCGGCAAGTAAACAAAACGGAGAGGATCAAATGCTTATCAGATATGACGATCTTGATACTATCCAAAAAGGTCATCATACTGCTGTCAAACATTAAAAAGTACTACAAACATTACATGCACCGAGAACTAATGCCATGAAGAAAAACTTCATATATTTAATAGATCCATATCCACATGGAATAATTTGCACTGTAAATAACTGTATGTATCTGTATGTGTTACGTTACGTCATGTGCGTACATTTATATATGTCCAGGAAGACAAGCAAATTGTACAATATTTTTTATATTACTGCTAATGGACAAATCGGCCTCTCAAAGCCTCTCTCAAACCAGGGTCCAGGGTTGATGTAACTGATGATGGCCACAAAATAGTAAAAAAAAAAGTAAAAATAAAGGAAATCCCATAGCCTTTTTGAGGCTGTATGGGCAGTGGATTGTTATCTACTGTGTCCAGGTACGATATTGGAAGGTGGAGCCCATCCCTCTCCTTCCACTGCCTTTTACCTCCCCAACCTAACAACTGACGTCAGGTACCCATTTTTACACCTGGATGGAGAGAGGAAAGTTGTGTTTAGTGCCTTTCCAAAGGACACAGCGTCTATCCAGAAATCGAAACTAAGATGTCTCGACTTAGAGTCCACTCACCTAGCAACAAACAAAAACAAGTACTTAGTGCAGGTTAAGTGCAGGTAGACACCTTAAAACACCTGTTTGACAACAGCAGGTGGTATTTCGAGCCCTGGATATGGAATACGTGACAAATCTAAGCACAAAATCTACATGGACTGAAGTAAAACTCAATAAAAGGTCATGTTGACGCTGTTGTCAAACATTTCTAAGTGCCTCCAACACTACCCAGGCCGGGAAAAGTCAACTGCTTCCTGCAGACGTGTTGTACGTGATCTCTGGAGGCGGTTTCCATGACAACCACTTAAGAGGACTGTAACAACCTGCCATTTCAGGTTACATAAGCCAACAATTGACCAACCAACATAGATGTGAGTTAAGTATGGTAATCCAAAAGGGTTTCTAGGGTGAATCCGTATAGTAGACTGTAGAGTAGAATAATATTTTGTTTGGCGGATTTAGATTTTACACTGCATTCAGTTGAGTCCTTCCAATAACAAATGGTGCATCGGGCGGTACCCATCTCTGCTTCAGTAGCCCTTGGGCCACACAACTTTTGTGCAATCACTACAGCAGGGGGCTTGGTCCACTGGTAGTGGTCTTTGTGTTCAACTAAAATACTCTTTCCCAAATGCTGAGTGCTAAGCAGAGAAAGCAGCATGTACCATTTTTACAGTCTTCAGTTTGACTCAGCAAGGGATCGAACTCACAACCTACTGGCCGACTGTAAGACAAACTCTCTACCCACTTGCCCATTGCACTGGACCCACTTAACGGAAATGATCAATTCGTTACTGGGCCCCAGTGATTGAGCGAAACTAGGCGCTCCCATTTTCGCAGATTGGGCTGACGCTGTCCCTCATGGTGACCTATTGACCCAATCAGACCTTGCACTAAGAACAGGCATTTTACACATATGTCCTCCAGGGTTCTAGCTAGTGCATTTTAGTGTAGTGGGCCACTACGCTATAATTTGCAACCACTATGCTAAAACTAAAGGGCTACTATGATAATTCTCAACTAGTGTAGTCGTGCTTCGCTATCATTTGCTTGTTCAACAATGTCTCATCAATGTCTAAACAATGAAGAATGATGATATGCCACTCAAAACTGACCAAAAAATCCTTTAAATTACATGTGATGTTAACAGAGTGCCAACTTTTAACTCTACATTTTCAAAATCTCACAATGGACGGGCCAAGACCCCCCTTCCACACCAATCTCCTGATTGGTCACTTCCCTACCATGCCATTCCCAAAACCCTAGAATGAAATCCTGGCTAGCACCCTGATGTCCTCGCTGTAGCAATATACGGGGCTAGGGTTTTGTCTGAGCATTGATTTGCCAATAGTGGGACAAGCCATCTGAGTACATAGTCAGAATCAATACATCCTGACAAAACAAATAAATCCGTAATCCCTGTGCCACTTGGAGTTTAGACTGGGACAATTTAAGCTGGGGTAAGGCTGGGCTAGGAAGATCAGTTGCCACGGAAACCAGTTCTTGAAAGAGTCCAGGTCCATCTTAATGCTGGTTTTGACCCATTTCTGGAGTCAGGCCAGAAAAACCTTTCCTACCAGGGTCTGAGGTTGGTTCCTGGAAAGGCTTGATATGTATGTACATGTAGCTTACCACTAACAAGAGTCTGTATGGGGGTTCCCCACAGCACATTACATTGAATTCAGAAGGACCCCTGATGTATTACGAGTCTTGTAAACCATAGACTGAAGTACACATACATGTCGGACGTCCTGCATTTCGTCACAGGACCAGTATGGCTCCCATATCTATCTATTCATGACTGTAGTCTTCTTTTACTACTTTGTGTAATATGAATTTTTTTTATTCCTCGTATAACAAGACTTGTTTTCTTCAAGATAGATTTCTGTAGCTGCTTGTTTTCTTTAAGCTAGATTTTGCACATGTTTGAAGTATGTCTGAAATGCGCAATTCAGCATCTTCTGCTGTGCAGAAGACATGCAATGTATTTCTGTGTTCACCGACTGAATCTATCAACATTTGTACATTGGATATGGCACTGACTGGATAGAGAAGCTATAATGGCAAGTGGCAAGCCTTGACTCCCCAGACCACATGGTTTTTATCAAACTTGCACATTTGCAGCCTGAAGAAGCCTGCTTCCCATCAGAACTGCCCTCTGTTGACACAGAGCTCTGGAATTTTGACATTTTCCTACAGAACTTTGGACCCAGTGAGACATATATCTTACCACATGTCAAATCTTCATCAGATAACTTAACCAAACCTCTTCATTAAAATAACAAGGGCCATAAGAGTCTAGTATTCCTACTATCAGGAAAAGACACTAAACCTTGACCTTCCAATCCTACCCAAACAGAACCAGGTACCTGTCATAATTCTGGTCTTGACAGAAGAGAAACAGCAAACAGAAAATTTTCGGCGAGGAATTCGTGTTGAGTCAAGAATATTTCTGATACAATTAAGGAGTTGGACACATGATGGGATAGGTATGTTGGGTGGGGTGTACAATGAAGTGGTTCAGGTGAAAATTTAGTTTGGGATATTTTGTTTTCACCATAACAAAGAAGCAAGAGGAAACAAGTTCACTTTCTAGACTAGCTTTACAATGTTTACATGTATCTGTAAAACTGTTTTATTGTTGTGCCCTGTACTTAACTTAGTGGGCATATAAATCTTCAATAAAAGTCTTAATTCACTCATTCATTCATTCACTCACTCACTCACTCATTCATTCATTAAAAAATAAAACATAGATCATGAACTGGTAAAAAAAACTGCATGCTTCAACAACAAGGTGTTTTTTATGTACCATTTGTCACTCTTTTAGAAGTTAACAAAATGTTTGGAAAATGGAAATAATAAATACCATTTCCTAGCACAACACAACGATTCCAGGAAGGCCCAGAAAGAATGCTGACCATCCTGTGATATTGTTTTTATGTGGGTGGGTCCCACACCCTGCACTGTTGGTCAACAGTAGTAATTATCTAAATAGACTCTAGTTCGTTTGTGAACACCCACAGACAACAGCGAATACATCCTGCCTGGTGTCAGCTTTCAACTCCACATTGCTGACATTTTCGGGGAATAAGGCACGATCTACACACAGTTTTTCCCGATATCGGCGAGCCTACAACCTCTCGCCGACAGCTTTTTTTCATCGTCTAGATGGAAGTACTATATCGCCATTACGATATCGGGAAAATTTCTCCCGAAAGGTCTGGACCATTCGTACGAATACTACGATACCTTACCGATAGCTTAGCAGGGGTCCCCGACAGCTTCGCGCGCGTGTAGATGCTTCCCGACTTCGGGAAGGCTCATTAACATATAACGCCATGTGGAAAATCGCGCTATATGTTTATGACTGCAAGCGCCATGGGTGTCCGGCCCCCTACGTTCTAGATCCCTCCCGACATCTCCACAGATATCGGTAAAAACTGTGTGTAGATTGGGCCTAAAATGAAGGCAACATTATACTACACTCAACACAGTAAATCACAGCAATGCACAGAAAATCCCATTATGTAAGTCTTGACATTTTCGCAGACCAGAGGTTTTGCGTTCAAGGTTATTGCTGTTACAGCTTTACCTAGTGTTTTATTATACAGTAAGTGACTATAGTGCTATTGCAAAGTCAAGAAAAACACTGTGTACGTTTTCTCCTTATCACAAAATCAAATCACTGCCAACTGTCCCAAAACCAAATATGAATAAATTGCTGTGGCTTAACTCTAAACAGTAAACAGTTCCATAAATGTACTCATCTCTGCAAAGCAATCAAATTGCAATCATCAACCCAACACTGTAGAAAGGTTAACCTAGCCAACTTGAACTTGAACTTCTCACCTTTTAGTGACTAGAACAACTCCACCTTCTCTTGATCCTACAAGACCTCAGCTCAGGTACTCAGGATAAAGATGTCTACACCAGGAATTAACAAAGATTGGAAGAACCGAGCTTAGCAACCAACCTCTGCAAGACCGGCTCTCCCCTGTCTCTACCCTGTCCCTATCAGTCTGACCTTCTGCCCCCTCTATGTAAATAGGATACTCCCACACACCCCTACAAGTGCCATGGGGCAGTCCAAAAATAACAGAACTGCTTTCTCACCCCTCAGCCTAGGTACCATCCTCTTTAGCAAGCGAAAAGGTTGAGCCAGCGGTTACTGCAAAAGATGGTACCTAGACTATTCACACCTCTTACCCCTACTAAAACTTGGGCATACCCTTAAATCCCCGCAAGTGTAATGGGACAGTCCACAAATAACAGGATTGCTTGGACACCTCTGACCTCTATTAAACTTGGGTACACCCTGACCTCCCCACAAGTACGATGGGATAGTCCAAAAATAACAGAATCTTTGGGCCTCACCTCCCCACAAGTGTGATGGGACGGTCCACAATTTACAAGATTGCTTGGACCTGTCTGACCTCAGCTAAAAACTGATTTTCTTGCTGCAGTCACTTTATCCTAATCAGATTTCTCCAACATACACGCTTTTTGTTACACCTCTACTTAACTTACAACACCAAATTGGATCCAAAAGGCTACCTCAGTAGCAAATACAGTTATCTGTTTATTAATTAACAGATTAGTTTCTTGGTAAATCAGTTAATTTATGTATTTATTCAGTCGATAGATATGATTTACTTAGTTAATGTCCTTTCAAAGGAGTGAGAGAGGACTTTTTTCAAACCTTTCCTATGTATGAATATGTTTAAAAGCACAGCATACTAAAGAACCCAACACACTTGCCAAAGCTATCCCTGAAATAATAGACTACTAAAACTCCATAATAGAAGATATCGCAAACATATCCCTTTAGAATACATCATATGTGTGATGTACAAAAAAGACTTTTTCCCCCTCACAGAGCGTTCGCTGCTTGTTCTCACTCTGTCCAATGGCTGTGAAGAATTCGGCCACTCCAAGGGTCATGACCCCATGACAGCTATGTCAGTGGTCGAGTGGGGACCAACATGTTCACAAACACAAGCCAGAATGGGGGGCACTTCTTCTTGGTGACCTGCAGCCTAAACTTTACCATCCATCCATCTCTGAAGACTTCAAAGGATATACAACGTACTGCAAGGGATTAGGGTACAATGACTGCCCTCTGCTTTATTATCTAGGAAAAGTAAAGATACGTTGATGGAGGTTAGACATCCAGGTGGTAAGACACGTCAAATAGCAGTTACTCAAGCAACTGGTTATGATTTCTATCAATCATTTTGGAAACAGTCAGACGTCTAAAATCCGGGAACTCTGGTACCCATTTTTACACCTGGGTATGAAGTGCCTTTCCCAAGGACACAACATCCAGCCAGGAACACCAGGAATCAAACCCACGAGCATTCAACCTCTGTCCGCTAACTAGATGTCTGTTACATGGACATTTAATCCTACATGCCCTTATATTAGGCAGAGAGTATTAGACAGTTATCTACGGCAAACTTTAAAAGACAGCACATTATCTGCAATTATCTGTAGTCTGTGCAATGCCGGATGTTGGGTGGGCTGCTATAAGCAAGATTTAGTCAGGCTGCAACGACCTGTTGCTGTTGTTGTTCTTTTCCAAACTTAGACATAACAATGTGCATGAGAGTCAATACTTATGTGTAGTTCAAACATGGCACGTCACAGACTGCTACCTTGGAATGGGTAGATGAACCAATACTAGCATTCCTACGTGTTCTAGTTGATACAAGAACAGAGTAGTGTCAAACTAGTCAAGTTTGTAAATTTTTCCTTCAAGTATCACCCTTTTAAAAAGCCAACCCACCATTACATTCACAATGATCAGGGCTCGAAATACTGGGTGCATGTGCACCCATGTGCACCCAAAATTGGAGGGTGCACCCAAATATGAATGTAAAGATATCAAAGTATACTACTAGTATACAACATATTCTTGACATCTAAGTGTTAGAAAGATAATAAAATGTCTGTCATGGTACTTGTTTAAGAATTTAATAGCTTGTAACTAAGTTCTATTATTAGGTTATTACTTAGACTTAAGTGGTGCACCCAAAGACTTTTTGGTCCACCCAATTATTTAAGCTGGGTGCACCAGTGCACCTAATCCCAAAAATGAATTTCAAGCCCTGATGATACATTTACAAACTGAAGTTTGTCCCTTTAAAAGCCTTGTTCCACATTCCCACACAAAGTCCACTTCAAAAGACCAGCGAGGCTTGGGACCAAGCCAAGTCTGGCCCACTGGGCTCACTTTGTTTAGATGTTCCAGGCATGCTTAGCCTCCGACATTGTGATCAGACAACACGGCTTTTATCCTTCAGTTCAACTTGACACAATTGTTTGCTTACATTTGAGTTCCCAGTCAGGTAGAGAGAGTCTGCTAAATGTGTTCTAACTTTCCCACCATGGGTAATTACTGTGATGTGCCTGGCATGCTTGAAGATATGTCTCGAAAATTTTTTTATTTCTCGAAAATCTGTCAAACACACAACCCTACACTCTCATAAATTGTAGTAACATTGCCAGAAGAGGGATAATCTTACAACATAACAGTCAGTCTTAAGAAACACATTAGACTACAGATTTCTTGTCTGTGCTGAACCCCTGTGACCCTTTTAAGAAAAAAAATGTGACAACTTGAGGACCGACTGTCACAGAAACATTCGGCAAAGTGGCAGCAGCGTTGGCACAGTCGCCCTCGGCTGCACCTGGAGCCGTGACATCATAGATGACATCACAAGTCGCTCAAGACCTGTTTGTGCGTCCCGGTCGCTCCGACGCTCTCTCTGCCAAAAGTCGCAGTTAAACAGACGTCAGAACGCGGAGTTTACTAAACAGTTTGCTGCCCTTTCCCAGCCCGGCTGCCTTTGCTCCCCCCTAACCCCCTGTATACATGACAACATGTACCCTTGACCCTTCACTGTTTATCCTGCATACACTAGAGCGGGAACAAGCTTCGGGTTACCTCGCTATAGACAGGGAATTTGGGGAGGTAGAAACTGCAATGGTTTACCTTTTCTTCGCTCTGTCAGAAGAAAAAATGGCAGTCTAACTAGGCCAAAGATACTAAAGTAGTAGTCCAGCTACAGTACCAAGGTCGGCCACCAGGAGGCCCAAAATCAAACCTGACACAAGCTTCAGTTTACCTTGCTATAGACCTGGAATTTGGGGAGGTAGAATTGAGATCAAAGTCTAACTAGGCCAAAGATATCAAAACAAGAAGTTCAGCTGCAGTACCAAGGTCATCCACAAGGAGGCCCAAAACGAAACCTGACCGCCAGGTCAAAAACACCAACACACGTACAAAATATCATCACAATCGCTCAAAACATTCTTAAGATATAGCACCAGAAATAAAAGAAACACTCATGCCCTGTAGAACTACACTCCATTTTCATGGAGGTAACAAGTATCTAGGGAAAAAGTCCCCAAGTCTCAAAGTTTCTTGAAATAGAATGAAACAATTACCTACAGTTACTCCATATGACAAAGCCCTGGAAAATATTGCATGCACAGCGTTCTAGTCATGGTAGTAGAGCTGACATCCAGGTCAGCCTCAAAAGCATCAACTGAGTTGCCATGGTTGAACTTGACCCAAACCCTCTCCCCATCTTTCCTGGACTGTCCCCCTAAGTAACTACCAATGGGGACGAACTGTCAGTGAGCTACATTTCCTGATTGGGTAAACCATAACCTCAAAAAGCAAGGCCACAACTATCTAATTCGCTGGTTCTCGGATTCTTTAAAATGGATTCATGATTGTCATTGATTTCATGTCACGAAGTCCAGATTTTTTTTTTACAGAGGTAGTAAAATGCTTTCTGTCCCAACAAGCAAATTTCCGTCTGGGGACTGAGGCGCAGGTCCTACAGACTGCCCTGGTCAAAGTTGAGCTTGTGTGTATCTCAAATACAAGTAACTATTGCAAGGCTATGTCCACATCCAGTGCTAGGGGGGTTGTCAGTTCAGCCTCAGGCCACACCAATTTAATTTCTTGGTTCACGGATTTTTTCATAAAAAATATGGAGCGAGAGGGCGAAATAAAGATAAAAATAAAAATTGTAAAATGGTTGGGGTAAAGGTAACGGCTAATCCAAAACATAAAGAAAACAAGTTTTCAGCTTGAAAAAAGTACAAAAACACTATTTTTGTACAGTAACAGCACCTCTACCCACACTTTAAGGAGCTTATGATATAAAGGCCAATTTGCTACACCAGAAAGTTGGTGAATGGTTTCAATAATGGTGAAAATTTGCTGAGTGGTAATTTTTATTTTTATTTTTTTCCAAAAAAACAGGAGCGAGCGAATCCGTGAACCAAGGAATTAAATCGGTGTGGCCTCAGACAGAGAGACAATATTTTGGCGTGTGTGTGGGAGTGAACAGAGACAAGCCCTGTTGTTCAATGTTTGTTCAATGGTGAACTTCGATAAAGGCTTTCACCTATCAAGCAAGGGGATTAAATTAGGTCGGGGTCCCACAAAGAATTAATATTGATGGGGAAAAGATATCTACTTCTAGACTAATTCCAAAAACATCCTTCCACAATTGAAGACTGTTATGTTTTAAAGTTTCGCACAGGAAATGTTAAAGCGTCGTGTGTAAGGTTTTCAAAGTCTCTTGGAGCCAAAACTGATCGAAGATAGCATCTCGAACCGGAAACTCAGAATATAAAGGCATGTTTGCTCTGTTGTCACCCGGTCCTTTGGTCTATTTTAGTTGGGATTACGACGCCTTTCTCCCCCTGACAGATAGATTTCCACGTGACTAGAAGAGGTAAGTGCCTTTTCTTACGATAAGTATTGATTGGCTTAAACCAAGGAGGTTATCTGGACTTGCTTCGACTCAGTCTCTCTCCCTCTTTAACTAATGGACCAAAGGGAAGCCATCGAGACTAATTTGGAGAGATAGAACTTCAGGAACAAATGTTCTAGTTCTTGTTTTCCTTACTTGAAGGAGGGAGGCAAACAGTAGGTGGTGGTTGATAGAGAGCATAGATTTTGAGGTATGACATATTGTAATTTATGTGTCTGGGTTTGTGAAAGGAATAGTTATACATCAGGGCTCGAAAGACTTTTTTCTGCATACCTGCACTGGTGCAGGTAACATTGGAAATTACCTGCACCGGACAAATTTTACCTGCACCACTCTGAATTTATGAAGTATGGATCATACTAAAAACTGTTCAGAAACCATTGCTATTATTTCTTATTATATTTTTCATATGTGGTACCAGTCAATGCAGCTTATAACAATTCATATACACCTACATCATAGGACATTTATGAATAAAACCCAGTACATGGACCAGTGCAGGTTAGGTGCAGGTAGACACCAGAAATACCTGCAAAACTTCAATGTTACCTGCACTAACCTGCATATGCAGGTCTTATTTCAAGCCCTGGAATGGATGCATGATGTAAGACTAAGAGTAGATAGAGTGGGAGAGATGTTGTGTCTGAAGATAAGGTGCTTATGTTAGGCCAAACTAAGTTACTTCCTTTGCTCTCAGATATTTTGAGGTATAAGTTCTCTTAGGGATACCATAAAAATGTAAATGTGGGTTTGAGAGGAAAACTGAGTGGACAAAGCTATAGATTTATCACTCAAACTCATCAACATATTCATAAAATGACAGATTAACAATCATGGAATTGACCAAAACATGGATCCAAAATAGTGAGAACGTAAAAAAAATTAAAGCCAGATACACACAAGCTCAACTTTGACCCAAACCTTTAACAGGTAGACACACCTTCTTTAACTAGCTTATGAATGATTTAACCAATGAGTGTCCACACTGTATTCTACCTGTTTCAAAGTCGAATAAAGTCAAAGTTAATTTAGATGGTAACTCACATTCACAACATAGCTGCGGTACAAGAGTGATCACACAAACTTTCCAACATGGCAAAAGTAAACAGTCGTTCCAAGCTGACCCACTTGTAATGTAAAAGAAACCTATTATTCCAGTTCCCCCCACCAGACAACCACATTCCTAAGATATCACCACACAGGGCAAACAAGAGTAAAAGGAAGTCAGCAGCTAGTCAAGGGCTATTCAGCCATCTCCACTGTTGTCAAGAGCTGGATTTTCTACGGCACTTGATTTTATTCGGGCCCCTCGAGAATCGGTGCGCTACTCTAGCCGAGTCCTGGCAACAGCATGGGCACTTCTGTGAGGCCAAACCAGCCACATAGGTGGGCAGAAAAGTGATCCTTTGTTGTGGTTCAACACACAGGTGAACTCTTCCAACCTTCAGGACAATGGTGGAATTGGCCTAGTGCCCGATAACACAGCTACAACCAACTGAAAGCCATGGTGTTTTCAACCTTCTCGGTGCTCTAAATACTTTTTTCAGCCAGGTCGCCAAGGCAGTAACTCGAGTCAACACAACAGCCAGGTTGTGCAATCAAAATTTCAGGTTGCTCCACCTTCAAGTTATTACTTTCTTCAAATAAGCTACTTATACATTATCTTTTCTTCCAGTTACGAGAAAGCAGCTACAAGTAAATACAACCAACTGAAGCAAATGCCATATTAGAACTTTCTAGTCAGACCTTTCTCTCTTTTCTGTCCCACTAATTGTTTGGGAGCCAATGCCCTTAAGTTTTGTTGTTAAATCTGTCAATTTCATCTCAGAAATATACATTTTCATTAACCTGGAAGTGTAGGTATTTAGGATAGAAAAGGTTGATTTTTTTCTGTGAGAAGACAATTTCTTCCCATGACGGAGTTATGGGTCCTGGAAACAGCCTTCTTTCTGGTTTAACATGACTAAAGATGCCACAATCAAGCCTTATAACACTTGTTGTGAAACCATGTTTATTTAGACGCAGCATTCTTTCAGCACTATAAATAGGAGTGACAGAAACGCATCGCCCTCTCTTTGGCACGTCAGTCCCGCCCATGTGGAAAACCGTGCGCAAACACCGCATACAGTCTCACTTGGGGACACACACTGGCATTTCTTTGAACAAAGGTGCGATGATGTTAATCGGTAAACGATAGCTGACACCGACAAACATTGACATTGACCTGTGCCTAGCGCCGGGGTGTCAAGTTCGGGGGAACAATCCGCAGGCTACAAATTCGATACGTTGAGTTTTATGGGAACGAAAAGACCCTGAGATTTAAGTGACAGGTAGTCCTATGTTTTCTAACAAGGTGGCATGCAGAGGACTACGTGTGGCTGTTGTAGCAGGGTCTCCACAAGGCAAACAGGGTCGAAATGATTGAGAGCACAGAAAACATATTGGGTGGATGCAAAACTGCCTTTAGAGGTTACTTCCTCTCCTCAGAGCTGGAATTAAAACTTCTATAGCTATCTGCAAGAATAAAACATCTCCTTCATCTAAATGTCAAGAATATACTTTGTGCTAGTGTACATTAGTACTTTTACACACATAACCTAAAAAATACCTAGGTGTACCTGTGCACAAAAATCAGGTGCACAGCTCCAAGTTTCGGTGCTCAAAAGTGCATAATTATGTACCCAGTGTTTCAAGCTCTGATGCTTAGCAAAGACATGCCATCCTCACTAAGGATATATTTCAATCCATGGGTGTGGCAAGGTGGAACCATATACAGTCAAAACGCCCGCATTTTGCTCGCGGAGAAATTTTAATCCAGGTGCATTCAAACAGTGATAAACAGAGAAACATCACTCCATGTCCAGCCTCTGTCTCCCATTGAAAACTCACTCAAGCAGTCATCAACAATCCTGGATACCTGGGATCCGCCTGTAGTTGGGTTTCCTGTAGTTATTCATACCTGTAGAAGAACTTCTCATTGCTTTACATAACAGGTTCTCATATTTCAGAAACTGTCAGAAAATCTTGTTGGCAAACGTTTGACATCCAGGTAATAAAAAAAGTTACTGGATAGCTTTTGTAAATAGTCCAACGTTTAAAAGATAGTCCGTCTGTGCATATAGTCCATCTCTTTACAATTTCATGTTACTTATCGTAGTTTCTGTACTTTTCTGTGTCTTTTTGGACCTGAAACATTGCATTGAGAAAGAAAAAGGACCCGAGACTGCTAGATGAAAGGAAATAATCTATCTTTGATGCACCAAATTGTTTCTTTCTCACAATGTTCATCATACATACGAACTTCACCATTCCATCTGTATTAACTTAACTTTCTACCTCATTGTAAGGTTCATCTACTTCTAGTGCAGCCAAATTAGCTTCAAATGAAGAACAGACGGCAATATCAAGCAAGATCCGAGTTTTACAACTTCAATCTAATATCCGCACATTTTCAATTTTGAGACAACAGGAACATATAAGTAAAAACAGACATTTGTAGTAAAAGTCTCTCTCCTCTACCTTTATTTACGCCCAAACTTTACCCCAGAAAGGAAGAAATGCCGACCACCAAAGGATGCTCAGGAGAAATTTACAAGGGTTTTGTACTCTTTTGGAATAAATCTTTGGCCGAAAGGTCACAGAAAGGCCCATGCCTTTGTGTTAAGTTCAATCACCCTAACAGTGTATTTTTCATTGAAAGACAATTAATCTCTATAAACTGGATAAGATTTGGAGACTACTTACGAACTTTTCAAGTGACATCCATCACTCTTCTTCATGTGTTTCCATCACTGTAACAGTATGAGACTACAGTGCTATCACAACCTTTAAACCAAAGCAAAACATCCATTTGAAAACAAATGTGTTCACAGCTATCTCCTTGTACAATTATTCCCAACTTCTTACTTCATTGCCTTGAGGTGGTCTACTCTAATGACCTTGCTTTGAACAATCGTAGAAAGAATGCAATTAACCCCGAACCCTGAAGCTTTGAAAGAACTTTAAAATGTCCTTGTTACTAAAATTTGCCCCAAATGAGCAGCACTTTTTGAAAGGATCTCAAGTACAAGTACAAGGCAAGTCTGGGTGGTCGCCACACTCGGTCAGAGTTGTCCCCCTGTGGTTGGAGGTTACAGGAATAGGATTGCCCTTGCCCTTGACCTTGGTACACCCCCCTCCCAAAAACCCACACAATACCCTGAACTCCGAACTTCCGCTCCGGTGGAGGTAAGGCCAAAAGAAAAAAATGCTGTGTTTTCTGTCTCCCTACCTACCCTAGGAAAATCTGCCGACCCCAGCCATTTTTTGGGGTGGGCAGTGGAGTTTCCAGTTAGGATTTTTATTCAGCCTGCTTCCTATTCAAATAAAACAAACTGCTTGTCCAATCTAGTGAATGATAAATGTATCCACATATTCGTAACCATTATGTACAAAATTAAAGTTTGACATTGAAAATTTCCCCTTGCACTTCAGTATTGATTTGGTAAACTGTACGGTATTGCTAGAGTTTTGGTTAAGGTAGAAAAAAAATTAATTTAAAAAAGATAATCCTACCTACCGACCCTATTTTTTTCAGGACTGAAACAGGAAACACAACATTTTTTTTCCCTAGGCCTTAGGCTTTAACACACTGTCTACTTGTGAGGGCAATGAAGACAGATGGCCAGGGCGCCACCTCTTCCCTACTTCTGGTGAAGGCTAGAAATGGGGACAGAATTTGAATCTGGCATTTACATCTCCGGCAAGACGAAAATGAAGCAAAGCACATACCTTCTGTTGGGGTCGTTGGAAACAGTATTAGCTTGTTCTATAGTACAGTGCTAAACTTTCTTCAAACACAAACTGACTGGTATGAACCGATCAATTTTTTAATGACAACTGTCGTCTTCTTCAGGACCAATACTCATCCCGTCAAGAACAGAAGCCACAGGAGAAAAGTTAGTTGGCATTTACTGTTTTTGAAATTTTAGACCCGACATTTCTTCAATATGTGTTTGGCCCTTTTATACTATATCATTAGAAGGGAAACAGTAGCCAACCAATAGGGATATTATGATTGTGATCTAAAATTAAGGATAAAATACACCAAACAAAATGATATCTACATTGAAACAAAGCCTCCCCACAAGAGTTCTGGCTCCAAGATTCCTATCTTCAAGGAGATGCTTTCCTTTCCTTTCATCAATTCCAACTACAAAGTTTTCATTCTTTCCAACAGCACAAGACACAAGCACTCCCTTCAAGGTCATGTTTGAATAGTTGGATGCAGATACGGGTAAAGTTACTATCAATTAAAAAGCCCCCCCTGTGTGAGGGAATCTTGAATTCCCGATTAAATCCTGCGAAGTCTAGACGCCAGCCCTAGAGTTTCTGCAAGGCAAACGTTACCCAAGCTCACAACAATTGTTTCAGTCACCAACCAAAAGTGGATTATTCTAGACATAGACACAACAGCGGCAACTGGAGAAATTGTGGGTCCTCACGATAACAACTTAGGACAGAGGTTGTCTATCTCAAAAGCAGGGCTGTCTCCAGCTTTGAATTTTTTTCTTTTTATCCCAAATTCATTGTATTGTTTGAGAGCCCATGTTCTTGATTTTCGTGGTAAAATCTAACATTTTAAACCTACGAAAATACATTTTCATTTATTTCATGTCATGAGGTTATGATCTTTTGACAGATGGGATAAAATTTTTGTCCGTCCAAACAATCAAAACAATAAAGCACACAAACTAACCGGCGTTCCAGCGAGAATTGTGTTCACCTCACACCTATGAAATGCTTGAGGTGAAACAACAAAGTGACACAATTCCTAAGAAAGCTCATGTTTAAATCATAGCGTTCCTCGATAGCTCACCTTATTCCTCTATTGGCTATAGCATTCCCAAGTTGTATAGATTGGTTGCTGATAATGTGCACTAGTAAACATTATGGCAATATGCCCCGGTAACCAAGGGTGTCAACAATTTAGCCATGGATGTTCTTCTGAAACCGCATTGTAGGGGATTCGGATAATATTGACATCTCTCTTCATGTGCACTTTGGGTAGTCATAAAATTTACTCACGCTTCTTAACTCTCGAGATACAAATCGTCTACACAGGTAACTGGTCACCTGTAACTACTCTTCAGAAGAAGATAAGCACGGGAATGTCCGGAGGTAAACGTTGCTCTACGATACTTAAAATTCCCTCCGCGGTGCATACCGTTGTCCAGTGCCTGTGTCCTGGGAGCAAAGCTCTCTCAAATACCTGGAGAAGACTAACTTTAAAATCACTGGCATACCTCTAAGATAGTTTGTAGTCAGCAGAAGCAAATAGTTATGTTTTTTCTATGCAAAGTCAACTTGAAAGACAAGGAATCTGGAAGGGCTAGACAAGATGCGACTAGCTTGAAGAGGAAGATAGTGGTAGGAATGCTGGTATGTCGTCTTGTGTCAACGTTGTAAAAAATCCGTAAGGTACGCCAGCATGTGTAAGACAGGGAGGAAGGTAAACTGTACTCAGGTGGTGGGTACTTATGTCTGCCGATAAAAAAACAAGACAGTGTGTCAACTGGAGTTATTGTCTCTTGTCACGTTATTGTTATACCAGGCTCATAGAGTCATTTTGAGACGGAATGGATTGGAGTTTGTAGAGGGTGAAGGTAATTTTGTTGCAGTTGGTATGGCAACAGTTTCCATGGCAATAGAACATGATAACAAAGTTATCTTCTCAATAGAGCTGTCTCTATGACCCATCCAAGGCAGCACCCATCTCTATTCTAAAGCCCTTGGGCCACACAACTTTGTGGAACAAAGTACGACTAAATGTGAACAACATTTCTAGGGCTTGAAATGTGATATGTGATTCTTTAAGTCGATCTGGTATCATTTCAAATTGCCAATATGCGAAAATTTGCTTCATATTTTGACATCCAAGTCTATCAATAATATAATCCACAGAGCAACTGTTGCTGCTATCCTATCAAATCTGGGTGCTGACAGATTCCATAACAAACAACACAAACCACAAGCTACTGTAAATGCCTTTAACTTTGTCTTGATTTTATCTCACAGTAAGGCGAAAATGGAGTGTTTGCTGTGGTTGCGATCTTGCAATGTTACAGCAATGGAAAAGACGGTTATATACTCATGGTGGGCAGTTGTGAAAAGCATGAACAAATTTTCTGAATCACTTTTTTGGTCACTTCTTTTCCCAAAACCTATAAAGCTACCTCCGGGCCACCCATGTTTATCCCTCCACTGCAGTGATACAAGCCAAACAGAGACCCACTTAATTCTCAGGTACAAATGCAATAAAGATCATGTGTACAAAACAGGTTTGATAGCTGTGTGCATTGTTTCTGATGCTATCCATCGGAAATCAAATCTTCCACAAGAGTGCTTGTTTGAATCTATCAATTTGTCTTGTCTAATTCAATTAGAGACTTGGATATCAAAGAATGGTTCGATTCAGTTTCAGATCTGCTTGCTTATTTTGGTTGTCCTAAATTAGAAACTAAATATTTTCCATCCCACCCACATAGAGGTATTGGCACTTTACAGAAAGGATTAGTGATACCTACATATTCTACCTCTGGCTTTCTTAGTTGTTTTTTCCATTGCCTACTCATTATATAGCCACCATAACCAAATTAGATCTATGTTTGTGTACAAAATGTTAGGAAGGCCAATTATCAGTTTTGAATGAAACTATTTGAAGCAAATCAAAATCTAAGTTGTTTCTTTTCCTTCTACAGATCCTGATGCGTTTATCCATCTCAATAATACACAACAAAGTGCTGGCACAGGGAAAAGGCTAAGAATAGAAAATTGTTTATGGCAAGACTGCCTCCGTGCAAACACTGTTTACAAACCATCCAACTAACCCGAGCAATGGTTAGTCCACTGGCACTAATTTGACCAGGAACCCTCTAAGTCTAACTCTAAACCATTTGTTCATTCATTCGTTCAGACCTTCTTTCAACCTCCTTGTTCAGACATAGCCTGATTAAATCTTGCTTATAGCAGCCCGCCAAACATCCAGTTACAGCCCTGGACAGCGGAGTTTGTGTTACACAGACATAGGGCAGCAGTTTCCTTACTGTTTTTGCACCATTACACTATGACAATGACAATGATGTTTATTGCATGTTCATGCCCCAATGGGGCTAAATGCATTAAGTTTGATATAAAGTTAATAACAACAAATAAACAATGAAATATCCTAATTATAACTATTTTCTACAAGCTTCACCCCTCCTCTTAAAACATGAGTAAACGAACTAACAGAGAGGGGTTGCAAGCCCTTCCCCTAGAACGTGCTCAAGTCAAGGCACCCCATTTTACATCCCTTCCAAAAGAGAGGTACAACCCCAACCAAAATGTCCTTTCCAGGATTGGGACCTGGGCCTCCCGGTGACGATGTAATTTGTATCCATGTTACTAGTACAGTAGAAGCCGCTTAATTGCACGGCCTATTTGCCAGTGAATTCCGTGCAATTATCCGGATGGTGCAATAATGCGAAGCTATCTAGCTGGAACTCACCGGTTTGGGATTTTGGGATTCCGTGCAGTTAACAGAAGTGTGCGTTAATCCGTTGTGCAATTAACTGGCTTCTATTGTATATTTTATCTGACCCTTACTTCCCTCATGACCTCAATGAAAAGCCATTTGAGCTTCAAAAGAATAAATAAAAGTTCAAACAAACAAACTTTGAAGCTGCTACCATTTGAGCTACAGTGACCCTCCAAATCAGAGGAAATAAATGAGTTGTATTTGTAATTTGACACCTGAAACACCTGGGTAATTATCACCTTAATCACCCACCACATGTACCTATTATTCCCCGCAGGAAATGTAAACCTTGTCTGAATTGTTCCCAAAGCTGTCCGGGCAATCCGAGACCCCCTCCCTCCGGAACCTCAATGCTTGGTTACCTACTTACCTCGCCCTGCGATTATTTCTCCTTCCCTACACTCCAGGAGTTGCTTACAAACTTACAATGATTGCTAAGAGAACATTGGCCTTCTGCTGTTACAATCTCCACATCCGGTACATAAAATTCCACTCTAAATCGAAGAATTGAGCACCTTGGTTGCTCTACATTATTTCTCCTTCCCTACTTCCCAGGAGCTGCTTACAAACTTACAATGATTGCTAAGAGAGATCGGCCTTCTGCTGTTACAATCTCGACATTCAGTACTTAAAATACCACTCTAAATCGAAGAATTGAGCGCCTTGGTTGCTCTACATTATTTCTCCTTCCCTACTTCCCAGGAGTTGCTTACAAACTTACAATGATTGCTAAGAGAAATCGGCCTTCTGTTGTTACCCTCTCCACATCCGGTACATGAAATTCCACTCTGAATCAAAGATTTAGGCGCCTCAACGGCGCCAAAATAGGGTTCTAGCCAGGATTTTATTTTAGCATAATGGTATTTGCAAGGTATCAAGCAACACTTTGGTATTCAAAGGGTACCAATGGTAGACCGAACTGTTTTTGTTTTTTTACCACATGCGATTATAAGGATTCTATGTCAGTTTGGAGGGTTATAACAATATTTTATCATTATGACACAAATAAAAGCAATTTTGACAACAATTATAATAGTCCTAAATTTAGTGTGGTGGTCTCCAATAATAAAGTGATGGCCCTTCATGCTAAAATACAGTGTTACTAGCAAGAACCCTGCTAAGGCTAGCGTCACAATTTCAAACCGGGGCCCGGCTGGGCTGTTTGTGGAAACAAGTATACGTAAAAATGTACACAAATAACGCCCATGACTATCATCTTTACATCATGTGTAGTTTGGTGTCTTTTATATCATACTTTTCGTTCTCAAAAGCTGCCCAGGAGGGTCCCAGTTTGGAAATGTGACGTAGGCTGAAGTCGAAGAGGTAAGTTCCTCGACGGTGGAGCAAGTTTGGTACATGGTAAGACCACCCACCTTAGAAAGCTGGCTGTTGATCCACTTTGCGAAGGTTTTCTTCTGGACGTCCTCTCGTTCGTCTGCAGAAGGGAGAGAGAAGAGAAGAAACGTTAATGAAGGTTAGACATCCAGGTGAACAATATTCAAATACAATTCAATCAATCATTCAATCTATCAATGACCTTTAATTAAACTGCAATGGCCCTGTCGGCCTTAGCCGCTAATCTCAGAGGTCCAGTAGAGGGGAGGGGTCACGGGAAAAAAATAAATCAATCTCTACAACTGGATAAAAACGGAGATTTACTTCCGGACATTTTCGAGTGATATCCATCACTCTTCTTCAGCGTCACTAGAACGGACCGGCAGAAACAATTCAAAGGAAAATCCTGGGTTAACAAACCATACAAACCGTAAATATTAACAGATTAATAATATTCAAATACAATTCAATCTCTACAACTGGATATAAACGGAGATTTACTTCCGGACGTTTCGAGTGACATCCATCACTCTTCTTCAGCGTCACTAGTAGAATGAACTGGCAGAAGAACAATTCAAAGGAAAATCCAGGGTTAACAAACCGTACAAATCCGCGCAGCTGTTTAATTTACTGTAAACACAGAGCCATAACACTGCAAGGGGCTAATCCAAAGCAAACTTGCCCTTGTGTCTGGCCTGTTCCCCATGTGCCAGACTGCACTATTCTTTTTCATATGCATATCATTATCAACTACATCAGGGCTAAATGCTAACACTTTACATCCAACACTGGAATTAACACTGTAGGGATTTACTTTCTCTTGTACTGTTCCGTACATAGTAGACAGTAGATAGTACACTGATGTGTTACCCTTCATATCATTATCAACTACATCAGGGCTAAATAGAAAAATGCTAACACTTTACTTCCAACACTGAAATTAACACTAATAGGGACTCACCCCTCTAAATTTTCCTTGTTCACAGAATGAATGACCATTCCATCTCCAGCAGTATTTACAGGAGTTAGAAGGGTCATTCATTCTGTGAACAAGGAAAATCTAGAGGTAAGTCCCCATAAGTCAAATTTTGTCCGCCCCAACAAGCATTAGGGAAAGGGTCCTGGAGACAGTGCCAAACCACATTGACACATTGAATCACAGATAGCGTAGAAAAGTACAGTCTAATAAAATGTCTTTGTAAGACATCTTTTGGTGTCAGCGCAAGAAAGAAGGCTCTTAGTCTTACTCTATCTTCATATCAACCACATCAAACAACATTCATACATTTTATCTGCTAACCAGAAAAAGTCTGTAGTCTGATGCCTTGTTGATAATATTGACTTATTTGTTATTTTATGAACAACGTTTCACACTTATGAATAATTGAAACATCAAGATAACAAGGTGTATTTTGTGGTTATTTCTTTGCATGTGAATTAACCCTCTGTCTCATAGATGACAGCAATTCAGACATGATACGGTACATCAACCATTGTAAGTTGTATAACTAGAAGCCCCTTCCTCAGTTCCAGTATTGCGCATCCACAAGACCTAGTATACAAACAGAATCCTAGTATTATGATCACTATATTAACCATGTAAGGTCTGCAGTAATTGCAGTGACAGATGGAAAGGAAACACTCGGCATTGACAGCTAAAACAGTCTTGTTTTCCGGAGCCAATTTTGTTGCTAAGACACAGCTAAGGAGAGCAAGAAATAACGCGGGACGGGTTTCAGACATGACCATGGTTTTCAGACATGACCGTGGTTTATGTTTCAGCGGGTTGAAAGTCAAGCCAGTCTGCGGCCACAGTGTCTCTTTGTGTACTACAGTGTCAAGCTAAATATTTGTCACATAGTCGAGACTTGGACAAACAAGTTCTATTACTTACTTCTATGCATGTAGCTGGACACATGTGAGATCTATGTTAGCGGGGGCAAGGGATCGTATCTCCATCCCCCCCCCCCCTTTCAAGCTGATGATATATAACTCTCATAATTCCACCAGGTGCCATAATACCACCATGTTTACTACAGAGGCCTTCTCAAGATTTTCTTGAAAAATCAAAATATCCGAAGTGTATATACCTCAGGATTACTTATGCTGCAATGGCACATCTCTTTGAATCACTTGAAATTCATGTAATTTTTCTCATATGGCGGTATATAAACCATTAAAATTATAAGTGTTGATGTTAACCTCCGTCCCTCCTATAAACTTTTAAGACAGACGTTCAATGTCTACTCTTACCAGTGCCAAGACACTTGACCGATAAACAAATTTCTGTCTCCTAACTATCCTACCATATGTATCTTCTGCCCTTTAACCCAAAGTCCATAACAAGACACGGGAGGTTCACAGATAGCAGAAAACAACATCCAGGGCACCAGACCTGTTTATAAACCTCCCACCTCCTAATGGTAACAGACTCTGGTCCTTGTATCCCTTTTTAGCTCTCCCCTGAAATAAATTCACCAGAGAAATCAACAAAGTTGTGGTCTCCATTGATAAATGTGTTTGGAAGCTTTCTGATAAGACTGTACTTCTAATTGTGACAGGTCCTATTCCAAAGATCTAAGAGTAGATAGTAGAGAGTAGAGCATTTACCAGTTATGGTCTCTGTTTAGAAATGTTTTTAGAAGCTTTCTGCACAGTGTACTTGGACAGGCTGTATACCTTAGCCTAAAGGCCATAGTAACAACGAATTTCAGAATCTTACGATGGATTCCATTTGATAAAACAACTCAAAGAAACATGCCTAACTGACAAACCTCAGGGCAAAATTGTTCAAAGTGTAGCAGAAGGGAGCCAAAGGAAAGCAAGACTTCCATACAATAATAACAACTGTTTCTGATTTCAGAATCTTCCAAATGATTCCCAATACGAAAACATTAAAAAAAGTCCAAAAGACAAACCTATGGTCAGGAGTGGCCTAAGTCTAGTAGTAGATCCCTAAAACCTAGTAAAGGAACACTGGTAGTCAAGGGAAAGCCAGACTTGCATACAATAACGGTAGCAAAATCAGTTTCTGATTTCAATACCTTCCAAATGATTCCCTATACGAAAACATAAAAACAAGTCCAAAAGACAAACCTTTGGTCTGGAACAGCCTAAGTCTAGCAGTAGATCCCTAAAGCAATGCCAGCAGCCAAGCAATAAGAAAGCTTGGAAAGCGGTGCTCCAAACAAAAAGGGCACCATATGGCTACCATCCACACACACCTTCCAGGGTAGTTGCAGTTGCTGGAAAACTGAAACCCAACAGCCCGGCTGCCTTTAGATATCGCAAGAGCTCTCTAACAAGCAAAATTAGGCAGCACAGCCTACTCTGTAACACTCTAGCTTCTACCTCCTGCACATACTAATGTTGGAAATAACAGGGAGAGACTTTGACAGTGGGAACCCCTCCAAGTGACTTATGTAGGTCAGTGAATGAAACGCTCAGCCAGACTGGCAGGCCACTGGCTATGCAAATCAGACGTCGTCTGTGATAAAGTTACGCCGCAATCAATGAAACCAGCACTGCTTCAAAGTTTCCTGGACCAGACAAAACAGTAACTGGAGGAAAAGTGACAACAATGAGTAAGAAGAAGGAGGGGTACAACTACGCCCCCGATTCGGGACAGCTATGAAGGACCTGACATTCCTTGGGCCACCATTGTGTAAACTTTGGGAGGCAGACTACCTATCCACATGTGCAACACATTCCTCCACACAAGAGGTAACCCCGAAAACCTGCCCAACATTCCAACATACACACACAGGGAGCTGACAGGGGAGACGACACACAAAAGTACCTGTTTTTCTCACAAATCGGCCGGGCTGTTGCCATCCACGCCTGTGCCTCCGCTGTCACAGAAAGGCCAGTGTTTATATCGGCAAGGAATTCCAACAATGCTAGCCTCACTGTGCACTTCCCTTCACAAAATTTACATTGGCCCCGAACCATGAATAAACCCTCAGTGTGTTCCTCTGCCCTACTTTGGAACAAACCATTTCAACATAAAAAGAAACAACTAATGCAGCTTAGAAAAACCAAACCAACTTCATCCTAATACTTACAAAGACAATTTATCATCATACACAATTCCTGACAAAAATACCATCGACAAAAGTGATATACACGAACAAATCTTCTAGGACTGACTCCCCCACATTGCAGTGGCATAGCCCACTACCATCAACAGTGAGAGGACTTCATTGAACACTGGCTGGAGTAGAGTACATCATCTAGTAAAAAATCTGAATGGAGGCGCCTAATTTATTATCCCACATTCATTCAGCTGTTTGGTCATGGCTGACAGGAGCTGAAAAGGGGGTCAAGCGACCTGATGACCCCCGACAAAAGATCTGATGACCCAGACAAAACGGTTCTATTGTTGTCCAATTTGTGGAGATTATCCCCCCCGCCCCTGGGGCATGAGAAGGTGCGTGACAAGCAGGTAGAGATAAAAAGATGCCACCCATATATACCTCTGTGAAAAGCGGGAATCCCTAACTCAATACAAAACCACAGATTTGGGCTCAGCAAGTTGTTTTTTTTACAGACTACGACCATAGAAAAGAGCAAGAAAAATTGGAGCTCAACACAAATCACAATTGAGTAGTTTTTAAGTAACAATTGAGGTGCTCAAAAATCTATATTTTCCTAGAACTATCATACAGTGGAACTCATTGCCACCAAATACTTTAGGACTAGGAGTATCTTCATTAGTTGGGGTGTTACCCACTGTGTCTAGGGCACAGTATTGGAAGGTGGAGCCCAACCCTCTCCTTCCACCACCTTTTAGTTTTACCTCCCCAACCGACGTCAGGTGCCCATTTTTACACCTGGGTGGAGTGAGGAAAGTCAATTTCCCAATGACACAACAACTAGCCAGGAATGCCAGAAATGAAACCTGTGACCGAGTAAACTAGCATAGCCTGACCCTTAACCACCCACAAAAAAAACCTACCAGGTGTTTGCTTGCAAACTTGACAGCAGAAAAACTAGAATCATTGAGAACACTGCCCTGAACTCAGGCCACTTTCATTGCAACTCATCACAAAAGCCAGGCCTACCTCCCTTGGTGTTACACCTTGTACAAAACACCTCATTTCCAAGCTTTGCTTTTCTTTAGCTGTCAGGTTTCCTAAGAACTACAATAGATATTGTTGGAGGACAATGGGAAGTGTTTTCTTACCCTCTTCTGTGAACTGGAGTCACCTTTCACAGAATGCCAAGAAAACATAATAAAACCTTTGGTGTATCAGTACTTCTTGAAGTTACCTACAGAATTTCAGCTTCAAGCTCTAAAGAGAGTTAAGTTAGTTAGGTTTGTCATTAGGTTTTGACATTCTACTTAATGTTGTGAACTCTTCTTTTTTTCCAGTACATCTATATTTTCAAACTAAATATACCAGTGCACCTGTTCACAAAGTAAGTTGTTATAATTAAAATTAAAAAGGTTTTTTTAAAGTATATAAAATGTTGTTAGGCAAATTTTGAACAGTGGAAAACTTGAGAAAAGATTAGAAAATAGAACTATCCTGGATGTTGATTGTATTCTTGTGCAACAGTTACACTATATCATCACAGTTCAGTATGATTTGATCCAGTGACACAGAATTTGAGACAGTTGAACTCTCACCTTTGCCCTTGTTGATTTTGGGATTTGAAGGGGTCAGGTGTGTGAGTAAGGATGCGTCCTTCCTGTTTGTTGGTGTGTGCAAATGTTTGGGGTCAACTTGAACCATTGACTTCTCTGTGTCAACATTTGAGAACACGGGAGGGGTACAGAGAGTCCACACACTTTCCTAGAAACTCACACACGAGAGGGACAAAGCTAATTTGCAAAAGTTTAGGCATGTCAGGACACCTGCTGTGATCCCAGCATAGGAGAGAATGCTAGAATGATTTATTTATAATACACATGCAGGGTTCGAAATACACATACTAAACTTGCAATTTGCACATAATTTTCAAGATTTGCACATAAAAATATTATGAACTTGCAATCTTGCATGTTGAAAATACCTGGCCGTAAAAAAATACTCTCAGGAATTAGACCCCCTACTCTTAGACAGAACGACAAATGGACGTCTGTCTTTTTCCGTCCTTGTTTTTGCCAGTAATTTTCTCTGGTATAACTTCACTAGATGTAATCAAAATTTGCCGGTTCAGGCTAGCAATCCTTGTCGCGATTGCCGCCTAGTTGTATTTTGCATGTAAATTTTTCTAATTGCACGTAAAATTTTTGCCAACTTGCAATTTTGCATGTAGCAAAAAAAAAAGTATTTCGGTCCCTGCACATAGAATGTCAAAACCTAATAACAATACATTACAAGCTCACCTTGATTATGACGATATCCATGATATTGTCCTTTTAAATTACAATTAAAAAGGCTAACGTTTATCATAAAAACATCAAACAAAAGAATTAATTTTTAAAGTCTAATGACTCTTAACAGCATGAAAACATTCTATATCATATGCTAAAAAGAAAATCTTCAAAAACAACAGCTTTTCCCAACAATGGCAGAAGAAACAGAGAATTATTCTATAAAGACCACTACATGATTGGGCCATTATATAATATTGCCACCTGGAATGTGTATTGTAAAGTGTGTATTGACTATTGTTAGGAAGTATACAGGCTAGCCAGCCCTCCTCTGCTTTAACAACTCTTTGACCCTTGTGACACCACAGAGCATCTAACAGTCTAGACTAGTTTTCTCAACTACACCCTTCTCCAAAACTACATCCCATTATAAAGTTCTTTCTGTCGTTAGAGATCTAATTTATGACCTGTGAAATTTCACCCCCAACACATCATGAATTACCATGCTAGACACTTGTCACATAGTAACTGCGTAATTATCATGGCCATGATTTCCATAGAGCTTATGTTGCTCAATGGGGCGGAAAATTGCCTTTGACAAAGGATTGGCCAAACGTGTCCAGATTACAATGCAGATCTTTTTTTTTTTCTTGCTCAGGAAAAAAAGGTAACCTCCAAGCAGATTCTACGGTAGCATAAAGATAGTATCAAAAGCTGGCAGAGGAGTGAAGCCGGCTTAGGAGTGTGTTTCGCTACAAGGCAAATGGACATCTCTTGGCTGACTACACTCCTTGGCCAGTTTGGTACTATCTTATGCCATTGTGGGATCTGCTTGGAGATTAGAAAAAAAAGCATGAAAGAAAGAATTTTGATACACTGATATCAGTTGTAATCATACAAATTTCACGTGAAAACTAAACAGGGATTTGGATACTTGTAAAGGTATTCTTGGCATTCTTACTATCTTCTATTTCTGTAGAAACGTACACATTCATTTTTTCGAATCAGACCTCATGAGATTTTAACTGCTATTTACCAAAAAGTTGTCAAAGCCACAATTCAGCTTTACAATTGTATCAATAAAGGTCAGACATCAAAGTAGCAAAATAACAATTAGTCAAGCAACTGGATAGAAATGTAACTGGATAGCATCGTAACAATGATATCAAGTTGCTTGAGGAAGTGTTACATTACATACAATCCAGCTTTGTGCTGCTTGTGTTTGTTTTTATTACCAATAAACCATCACCACTGCTATTAAATTCCACCCTGGCCTACTTTCAAACCCACAAGTGCCTAGACCAGTAATTACCTCCCTTAATGACGTCATTGTTATAGCAAAAAAACGTCAAAACAAAAACTCTGGAAAGCGGTATCCGCGGTAACGGTATGCAGGGGGAAACCTCCCGCCATTGTTTCCTCGCCGCCTCACCTGACCAAACAGTGGCCTTTTCACCTGTGGAATCGTTAGAGGCTTTATTGGGGATGTGTATTGGCACACACATGGTGTGAAGCACTACCTGAGCACATGTTACTGACCTGAGCTGGCCTCAGAAATGCCAGGATCGATTAATCTCCAAGCAGATTCTACGATAGCATAAGACAGTACCAAACTGGCCAAGGAGTGTAGTTAGCCAAGAGGTGTCCATTTGCCTTGTAGCGGAAACACAATTCTAAGCTGGCTTCACTCCTCTGCCAGCTTTTGATACTATCTTATCAGGGCTCTAGCCAGCGTCCGTTTTTTCGTCAATTGACGGAAATTTGATGCGTCTGACGGAAAAATTTTAAAACCAATCCGTCAACCTTGAAGGACAAAAATCCTTGGTGGAAGCCACGGGCGGGTTGGTGAAAGCCACACACTGTTTGTTTTGCTATTACTATGATTGTTGCCAATGTGTGTCGGCGCTCTTTTGAATACGATAATCTCATTAAAACCGGTTTTTCAAGGTCTCAATGGCAACATTTACTACTTTGTAGTGTCATATGGAAAATTAATTTTCGCGGTTTTCACGACGATTGGACTTGGCTGACGGAAATAAAAATCGAGCTGGCTAAAGCCCTGTATCTTATGCTACCGTAGGATCTGCTTGGAGATTAAAGATCAATGTTCCTGTTAGAGTTTGAAATACCTACATATCTAACTATATACTTTCAGCCATTTACAGTAGAGTACAATACTCTATAACAGAATCAATGTATAAAGGCAGGTACCAAGTGGCTGTAAATGCTAGGTAGTTTTAGATAATAATGAAGAATATTGATTGATTGATCTTAGTTGTTGTTGTTGTTGTTGTAACTTTAACTAACAAATTGTCTCCCATTACATTTTCTTTCAGCCTTACAAGCTTAGCCCTTTGAGGAATAGCCTGGTTACCAGACTGCAGACCCATCTTAAAAATGTCTTCAAACATGACAGAAATTTTTGAGGTTAGGGTCTGGTAATGTATCTAGGCTACTGTAATTCCTGATTTTTTCAATGTACTGTTATGTTCACGGTTTTCACTGTCACGACTATAACGTGAACTTAATTACTGATAACAAATAAATCACAGCCTTTTTTAATGCGCACTTGTCACGACTTTAGTTCCGAGAATAAGTTAAATTTTCTCAGCCCGTGAAAGTTTGGTATTTGACAATGTACAGAATATTCCAGTTCACCTGCCCAGAGCTGCATTTGATCACAGTCCGACCCAGGGAGCATGCCCGAAAGTATGCCAGCTGATATTATCTGGTCCAGACTGCTCAATTTTGCTCAACCAATCAGTGGATGACAAACAACTTTCAGGTTTAACTACCTCAGCGTAGAGAGCACCACTTCAAGAACTATTGTTTCCTTAGCGTGTCACTGATACTCCCCTCGGAAACACACCCAAAGATTGTTCATTTGAACCTCGAAAACACACCCAAAGATTGTTCATTTGAACCTCGAAAACACACCCAAAGATTGTTCATTTGAACCTTTATCTATTCATTAGAAGCTTAACTTGGCCTACAGACCGCTTTTCATTGTGGTCATGATATGAGGGAGGTAAGGGTCAGATATGATATAACAGAGATACAGATTATATTGACTGAGTCCTAATACAGTGGAAGCCAGTTAATTGCACGTCGGATAAACGCACAGTTCGGTCAATTGCACGGAATCCCCCAATTCCTTGGTGGTGCAGTCCAACTGGGTAACTTCGCATTATCGCACACGCCGGATAAATGCACGGAATTCGCTGGCAAATTGGGTGTGCAATTAAGCGGCTTCCACTGTAAATCTATCAGCATATATCAATACATATGATATACTACCTACCTACCTAGTCCCTTGACCTCCAGGTCGTTGGAGGGACAAGGTCGACATGAAGATAGAGAGCTGTCTATCTTACATACACATGGTACAAAAACAAACAGGGAAAGCTCAGGGTTCAAAGTCCGTGTCCGTTCGTTTTCGTCATTTTTTTAAACTTCAAGAGTCTCTTAAAGGAGGTCAATCTGGTTCTCAACAAACCACTTGTCTTCCATCAAAGAGCCTGGGCATGTATTTCTCTCCAAAACTCCTGCCGCAAACAGTAAAACTGGCAGAAGGACAGTCGAGTAACCCCAGGCAACTATTTTTTAAGTCACGCTAGAGTCTATGCCTGTCAAAGAAGGCGTCCATATTCTTGTTCTGTAAGGCGTAGGCAGCATATTTTGATTTTGTGTAAATTGTAGGGACAGCAGTCTTATTCACATAGTTGGAAGCAAAGCAACCAAATTGTTGTGAATGCCTTCTGTGATTATAGTGCACTGATACATAGGGATTTCGGCATTGAGTGTTGTCAGGACCCCCATGCAGACCCTCAAATCTTATTCATGTAATTCATAACCAATATTACCCATGGTGGCCAATTTTTGCACAACTTCCTTCCTTGATTTAAAGTAAGCGTAACCTGAAGGGAATTCTTGTGAATTCAGCGTAAAGTGATGTTGGAACCCCCATACAGACCATCAAGGCTTTGTTTATGTCCATTATTCGTAGCCAGCCAACCAAATATTGCTTAATTGCCTTCCTTGTTTTTATTCTAATAGGTAGGAGTTCTTCTGAAATCGGCACTGTCAGGATAACCCCCTCCCCCATACACACCCTCGTCAAACTGTGAAAACCTGGAGAAAGCTTGACATTTGACCCTTTACTTCACCTGGCGACTGAGCCATGTGGTTTCCATTTCAGCGCGGCCAGGGCCCATGACACTCGGGCAAATTCCTGCCACAAAAGAGGAGTTTTGTCCTCACAACGTTGTTGCACACACAACAAGAGGCATGGCGGTATGGACATAACCCAGTTCCATGCCACCTCCCACATGGGCGAAGCTGCTGCCCCACATTCGTCGGAGTGAGCGGCACTTTTTATTGATTCTTTGCTGGTCTTCAGGTCATCGAAGGTGAATGACATGGCAGCCATCTTGGATCAACAAAACACGACGACCTACTCTTCCATATGGTCCCAAATAATAACGTTTGAATGTTTGAATCAAAGAGTACGACCACGATGAAAGACGGCTTCAAGATGCGGATGACCTGAATCACGCTACAATGATTGAATGAACACTTCCAAACTTACCAAAAATATAGGTAGCAAAGTTCACACAGCCAAGTGTTCCATTCAACACACATCAACATCATCATCGGTCGACGTGATCACACATGTTCGCACATGTTTACACACGACGGAGTTATACCGCCCCTTACAGCGTGACATACCCTTTCACTGGCTAATTACAAGACGGGGATGCGCCAGGTCTCCCGTCAGGGTGAATGATGTAATTCACCATGTGGCTGATACGAGACAGAGGTTCGCCAGGCCTCCATCAGGGTGATTTGAAATGAATCACCAACTCCGGACAGAAGGATTTGCACCAACGCACACCGCACCATCGCACGTGTGGGGGTTCTTTAACGTGCATGGGGTGTGGCTCGCCCCATACACGGGACCTCCATTTAACGTCGTATCCGACACACCTTTCCCTGACTGTCTGTCACCTTCCTCAGGGCAATTTTGCCAGCTTTTAGACATAAGTCTTGAATAAAACACTTTCCTGTGAACAGGAACATTGGTGTCCAGTGACTTTCCAACCTGACAAAACAATTCACTAGTTACCAAACAGGCAGTGCTATCATATTCCTCCTACTTTCATATTACTACCGATCCTTTAGACTAACCTTGTTCTTCAAGTTCTAAGGAGATTCTATGGCTTTTGGAGTGCTTACAAAAGACTTGTGCAGTTCGTTCTCACTGGTTGCTAAACTCTAGTAGTCTCCCACAGCTGCAGGTCTCCCAGCTATTTTCAATGTGCCTCATGGGGTCTTTGAGATAACTGATATCCCTGATACAAGATACAGCGAGCTTGGGACTCATATACTGATCAAACATTGACGTAATAACACTGACGCAAGTGTCAGCCATTCGCTCCTAGAAAATCCCCCAAGCAACAGAGCTTGGCGTGTGTCAGGAAGGAGAATTTACGAGGGTCCTCTCAATGGGTTCAAAACATGTATATAAATGTTACAAGCTCCTCTGGGATCGCAGTACATGCTACATAGACTGATCACACATCTTACGACATCTAGCAAACAGTAGATTTGAGTTATAAGAAATACAGTACTAGGGGTGGGTACCGGTACAGAAAATTCCTGTCCGGGTCCGGTTCAGGTCCAGAGGACCAGGTCCAGGTCCGGACCTGAACCTGGACCTAATTCATTATGTGAAGACTTGATACTCAAAACAATTGTCATTTTGCTACAAAGAAGTCTGTTTTGTATAGTATTCGACTCCCACTGGCGTTTTAAAATCCTACAAGACTACCTGCCTCTGTGCGATTGACTGTAAAAATTCGTAATAATGACTATAGAAATACTCTGCTTCGCTCTTGTTTTTGCCTCGACTGGTAACCCCGAAAACGTGAGAATGCCTGATCATATAAGCTGTTCATTTTCCAATCGGTCCAACATCCGGTCCACCGAATTTTTTCAGGTCCGGTTTTTCTGGACCGGTCCAATGAGAAAAAACGGTTTTGTACCGGTACACCGTACCGATACCCAGCCCTATACAGTACTGTTGTGATAAAATTTGTCCGTTTGGTGTGCAACACTGGCACTGTCTGTAAAGATCTGGTTTCAATAAGATATGAGAGATTAGAATGTAATAGGGCCTGGGATTGCAGGACATACTATATATATATATATATATATATATATATATACTCATCACACATCTAGCCAGTATCAAACAGTTATCATGAGTAAAAGAGTATATGATAATACGTAACTGTTCAGTGTATACACTGTCTATAAACTAGTATTAGGATATGAGAGACTAGAATGAACTAAGGCCTACCTGAAACAATGGTGAACCAATGGATATACTCGAATACTACGAGTATTAGGATATGAGAGACTAGAATGTACTAAGGCCTACCTGAAACAATGGTCAGGTGAACCAACAGATGTACTCGAATACTACAAGTATTAGGATATGAGAGGCTAGAATGTACTAAGGCCTACCTGAAACAATGGTCAGGTGAACCAACGGATGTACTCGAATACTACGAGTATTAGGATATGAGAGACTAGAATGTACTAAGGCCTACCTGAAACAATGGTGAACCAACGGATGTACTCGAATACTACGAGTATTAGGATATGACAGACTAGAATGTACTAAGGCCTACCTGAAACAATGGTGAACCAACGGATGTACTCGAATACTACGAGTATTAGGATATGACAGACTAGAATGTACTAAGGCCTACCTCAAACAATGGTGAACCAATGGATGTACTCGAATACTACACAACCATTCCTGGAGGCAACTTGTGTCTACAGGAGACAACAAAGACAGGCTGAGGTGCAGCGGGTCACACCCTCCTCTCGCTAAACAATCCGGGACTTTGTCCCGCCAAACATCGCACACAAAGCTATGCAAACACTGCGTAATTAGGCCGCGGGTCTTCCCTGGGTATTGTTATCCCGATCAGCAACCGACTATCAGACCGCTCCATCCGATGGATAAAAGGGACCGGGCGCAATGATAAATACGGCAGGCATGCGGAGATGCCACAAGGGCTATGCAAGGCCCCAGCTCCTGGATCGGTAGGCAGCGGTCCACAATATAAATAAATATGTTGTCTAAACATGGAGGGCCAGCTATATCTGGGGCACTTGTTGCATATGGGGGCCCAGGTGTGTGTGGAGGGATGATAGGATGTGCTCTACTGCACATGCAGCAGCCTGGATACCAGACTGCTTCAAGGGCCTGCACAGGCCAGCTCCTAGCCTGGATACCAGACTGCTTCCAGGGCCTACACAGGCCAGCTCCTAGCCTCGATACCAGACTGTTTCAAGGGTCTTCACAGGCCAGCTCCTAGCCTGGATACCAGACTGTTAGGTCAGCTCCTAGCCTGGATACCAGACTGTTAGGTCAGCTCCTGGCCTGGATACCAGACTGTTAGGTCAGCTCCTAGCCTGGATACCAGACTGTTAGGTCAGCTCCTACCCTGGATAACAGACTGCTTCCAGGGCCTACACAGGCCAACTCCTAGCCTGGATACCAGACTGTTTCCAGGGCCCACACAGGCCAGCTACTAGCCTGGATACCAGACTGTTTCCAGGGCCTGCACAGGCCAGCTCCTAGCCTGGATGCCAGACTGTTTCCAGGGCCTTTACACCAGCTCCTAGCCTGGATAACAGACTGCTTCCAGGGCCTATACAGGCCAGCTTCTAGCCTTGATACCAGAATGTTTCCAGGGCCTACACAGGCCAGCTCCAAGCCTGGATGCCAGACTTTTTCCAGGGCCGACACAGGCCAGCTCCTAGCCTGGATAACAGACTGTTTCCAGGGCCTACACAGGCCAACTCCTTGGCTCTAAGGCCAACATGCCCACAAGGAAATATAACATGGGCACTCCTGAATTTAGCCTGGATGCCAGACATTTTCAAGGCTAACACAGGCTAGCTCATGGACTATATCATTACCCCAAGGACATTTTACCATAGGTCCTCCTGAATTAAGCCTGGATACCAGACTTTCCAGGGCCTATACATGCCAACTCCTTGGCTCTAGGGCCAACATGCTCAGGTAGACCTATTGTCCAGGCTAACAAGTAGGGGGGAGGGGCGTGGCCCCTCCACACAAAAACAGGTGACCAGCGACTCCGGCAGATAACTTGAGATAAGCGATGTACAGTTATTATAGGTCGGCAAATGGCAAACACACACAGGCCCTGAGAGCAAAGTCAAGCCAAACATGTACACAAGATAACCGCCGTTACTATCTACTCTGCCAACAGGGGGGGAGATAAGTTAGGCACAAACAGGGCTGTTCACCTTCGCCAACACTACGTACGTACAACTGAGTTTAACTTCAAGTCTTCCTGGTACATCTTTAAAACACAAGACTTCAAAGGCGAGTAGAAACAGTCTCCTGGTTCCCGGGATTTGGAAACCAGGCCTGCCAGTTTTCTTACCCAACACCATCACCACTAGACCAAAAGATGACGTTTGAACCCCACTGTTAACATCTTCATACTTGTTGTAAGGGATTGCACTCATCATTTCGGATGGTGACGTAAAGTCGGTAACTCTGTTCATAAGGTAGCTTCAGGCATATTAGCTTCAAACATCAAAACTCTGCATGCAAAAGAACCCGACATATTCATGATTTGTCACCACTTTCCTTGGCAAGGGTCTAAGGAGTAAGGTTAAGTGCCAGGATTTGAGCTTCCTGACACCTGTGTCCAACCTTGGACAATCTTAACCCTATCATTATCAATGACTTGACCTGCTATTCTATCTGAATTGCTTTGCAGAACAAAAACAATACCTATCCTATGTCTTCTTCTGTTTTTTTCCCTCCTTTTTCAAGTAGCTTCAACTAATTTAGCATCAGTGGACATTTGTACAGTTTATTTCATACAGCCAATAAAACACAAACTGAGCCTATCAAAGATTCAACAACTCCTATAACATGTCTTCTTCCTTCCTCTTCTGTGTTTTCCTTTTTGAGTGGTTGCCAGCCAAGCAGAAGTCATCAATATAGCTTCAACTATTTTAGCTGCAGGGATCATACAGAAAATCTAACCAGCTATCTTACCTGAAAAACGAGCAATATATGACTCCTTCGTCTTCTCCTGAGTTTTCCTTTGGCCAGAAGTCACTGGTCAAGCAGAAGTCATAAATATAGCTTCAACTATTTTAGCTGCAGGGGATCTTCATACTTCAAACTGAACCTATCTCAACCTAATGAACCCAAGATTTCAACTTGCCTGAAACACCTCCTATACGTCTTCTTCTGTGTTTTCCTCTTTCCAAAAGTCACTGGTCAAGCATCAGTCATAAATATAGCTTCAACTATTTTAGCTGCAGGGATCATATAGATAAAATCTAACTAGCCATCTTACCTGAAAAACAAGCGATACCTCGTCTATGACTCCTACATCTTCTCTTGTGTTTTCCTCTTTCCAAAAGTCACTGGTCAAGCATCAGTCATAAATATAGCTTCAACTATTTTAGCTGCAGGGGATCTTCATACTTATACCTCCCCCGGGGGTCAACCAGGGGTCGACAGGACATGCTAATACTCCGATACTGACCCTTATCGTGGCATCTTTCGCGGTGACTTCTACCATATAAGCTGAGGTTACAGTATCAGGAGTTATCTGTTCTCTAGTCTTCAGCACACACAGATTGAGTATCATAATAAATCATAGGATACTTGAGGTTTTCTGTGGTTCGTTGGGAAAGGACACTGACACCATGGGTACAGCTGGGTGCCATCTTTGATTGTTTCTCGCATGTTGGCCCCATACCGTATATCAAAGTTGCAGGGACCATAGGCGACCGTGGGGAGGATGCATGGACGGAATTACATTAGCGGCAGATGGGCCATGTTAAAATGTCCCCTACCAAGGCTTGGGGTGGGGGATTGGGCAGATTACAAAGGGGGAGAATTCTTCTCTAATCTTGAGCTGGCTCAGATGACCAGTAGAAGTCTGGCGCAAGCTCTTACTTCTTCAGGGATGGATTCATTAGTCTAATTACCTTAGTCGTTTAGTTTTAGCCTTTTTCCGTCCCACCTTCTAGTTCTACTGGTAGCAAATGCAACACTTTGAAGAAATCCTATCACCAAATATTCCGTGTTAGTAATCTTTAACACAACCCTAAATAATAAAACAATAAAAACTTGTACATCTTTTAAGTCTAGTTGAACCCATTACTAATCGTAATTCACGTTGAACTTGAAAAAGCTGAGGTTGCCAGAGAAATGAAACAACACTTTGCAGAGCTACGACAGACAGATGTTGCGTGTTAGCGAAATGACCTGCGAGTTCTGCGGAATGGAATGCCCAGAACTCAGCAGCAAGGGGATTGGTCAAGGTCAAAGCTCAAGGTCAAGTACAGAGGGAGGATGCCATAAACATCGTTCATCACAAACTTCAAACAAGTCCAGATACACGTTTCATAACACGAGCTGAGTAATCATATTTTACTCCATCACACAGGTGTGTTGAAGTTACATATATTGTTTTTTGTCCCATTTCTTCTTCTTTTCCTGTCAAATCTTTAAAGTGATTCATTTCAGTCATTTCTAGGCCAAATGACCTGAAATTTGACATGAACAGCTTGTGTGTGTGTGTGTGTGTGTGTGTGTGTGTGTGTGTGTGTGTGTGTGTGTGTGTGTGTGTGTGTTTCCTTTTTATCTAAAAATAGGTCTGTCTTAGAAATTTTGTTCAGCTTTTGGGCCATTTCTTATCCATTTCTGTTTCCTTACAGTTCTTTCCTTCTTAGGAAACCGTTTTGGCACGGAATCTGTTTTGAAAATCGGTTATTATAGGATAAGCAGTGACAAGGTCAAAGAAGCCAAAGAAAGGTCAAAGTTCTAAATGGTTTCAGTTTAGGTGTGGTGACCTTTGAACCCCCAGCATGAATCATATCAAAAACAACAGGCAGTAATTACACCCTGCATCTGGTAATGGCTATTGCAGGCTCACATACATCGCAGTTCCTGTTGAAAGTATTTGGAAATCACAAATCATCTCAACATGCTGCTCAATTTAAAAACTGCAGTCCAAAGACTAGCCTGATTAAATCTCGCTTATAGCAGCCCGCCAAACATCCGCCGACCCCGCGGGGAGGGGACAGTTACAGCCCTGGACAGCAGAGTTTGTGTTACGAAGACTATCCAAAGACTGTTGTCCTATAAACTACATACAGCAGAAGCTGTTTAATTGCACACCACATTTGCCAGCGTATTTCATGCAATTATTCGGATGGTGCAATAAGGCGGAGTTATCCAGCAGGACCGCAACAGTTTTGGATTTGGGAATTCCGTGCAGTTAACAGAAGTGTGCCATTATCGGATCCATTGTGCAATTAACTGGTTTCTACTGCAAATGCAAGATGATGATGATGATGATAAATGGATAAAAATGAAGATTGATAAATATAAGATCTTTGCAAAGACTTGTTGTTAAACCGTGTCCTACACCGATACACAGAAGACTGTATACATGTTCTGCTTTGTTCAATAGTTTATTTTTATGGGAAAACAGCTTGCCAACTTGTCCCCAAATGGTCCTTCCTCAAGTTGGAACCACACACAGCCACTAAAGTCACAATCTCAAATTCACCAGAAATTACCAGAAGATAACATTACCTTCCTGTCACTACAATTGCCATGCTTTACGTCCAAAATTGGTCCTGAAGTAGGAATAAATGGGACCTAGGTTTGAACCCAATACCCAGCG